>NC_089581.1:123619697-123835051 GCF_019320115.1 Miscanthus floridulus
ACGTGTTCCCCACATTGAGCTGCGTCGATAGGTGGTGACTAAGCGACCTAGGGTTCAATGGAGATGGCTTGCCGACAGTGATGGTGGCACGACAGAGCTGTGCAGTGACGCACTGGCCATCTCCGACCACGACATGCGCCGGTGAGGATGGCTACTCCATCCTAGAGACCTATCGTAGCACTATGATGAGGATTAGGCCATGGTGACGTAGTGGACAAGCTTGGCCACGTACATGGCCATACGATGATGCTCAGTGCGCTGAGGCAGGGCTCTCTATTTTGGCTAGCTGATAGTGAGAGGGGAGTCTCTATTTAGTCTACTAGATCTAAGTCACAAGGCTGTGCAAAGACGACAACAAGCGGGGACAGGAGTGACCCCAAGACAGCTGGCCATGGCGAGCTCAAGCTCATGACCATGGTGACCATGGCAGGAGTGGCAGTGTGTTCCTGCACGACCGTGTGAAAGCACTAGTTTGGTTTTGGTGAATTAATAAAACCCTAAGTGCTAACCTAGTTTATCAAGTGATTATGAGATAGGTAGCACATTTCAAGTGGTGAAGCAAATGAAGATCATGACATGATGATGGTGATGCCATGGTGATGATCAAGTGCTTGGACTTGAAAAGAAGAAAGAGAAAAACAATAGGCTCAAGGCAAAAGTACAAATAGTAGGAGCTATTTTGCTTTGGTGATCAAGACACTTAGAGAGTGTGATCACATTTAGGTTCGATAGTCGTACTATTAAGAGGGGTGAAACTCGTATCGGAATGCGGTTATCAAAGTGCCACTAGATGCTCTAACTCATTGCATATGCATTTAGGATCTAGTGGAGTGCTAACACCCTTGAAAATGTTTGTGAAAATATGCTAACACATATGTACAAGGTGATACACTTTGTGGTTGGCACATTTGAGCAAGGGTTAGAAACTTCATCGGTGGAGTGTCCACCCGTAGAGTGCGGATAGTCCGATGGTGCCACCGGTGCCCTAAACTCAGGTAAATGTGGTCACTGTAAGTGACTAGATGCTGGTCTCTAAAGGACCGGCGCATCCGGTCAGTAGCAGCTGAAGAAGTTCAGCGTCGGTCATCGACCGGACACTAGCGCTGAAATGACCAGATGCTGGCTGGCTACATCTAGTCACACTGACATGGTCATGCATAGGGGAAACACCAAGTGACCGGATGCTGGGTGAGTCCGGTCGAGCATGACCGGATGCATCCGGTCCTAAAAATCATTTCTGGATGCTTACTAGAAATGATCAGACGCTGAGGTCTAGCGTTCGGTCACTTTGAGCTATAGTGTCCAGTCATCACTTGACCATTGAGATTGGGCGATCAACATTTGAAGAGAGGGGACACATGGCACGCATCGTGTGACCAGACACTAAGGTCCAGCATCCGGTCAATATGACCGGAGCATCCGGTCACCCCGTGTTGTGCCCAATGAAGGGGTACAATAGCTCTATTTCGTGGGGCTTCTATTTAAGCCCCATAGCTGGCTCAAGCTCACTCTCTTGGCCATTTGCATTGATATAGCAACTTTGTGAGCTTAGCCAAAGCCCTCCCACTCATTTCCATCATAGATTCAACATCTTTGTGAGATTGGGAGAGAATCCAAGTGCATTGCTTAAGTGTTTGCATCTAGAGGCACTTGGTGTTCATGTTTCACTATGGGATTCACTTGTTACTCTTGGTGGTTGCTGCCACCTAGATGGCTTGGAGCAGCGAGGATCGTCGAGCGAAGGGTGGTGATTGTCTCCGGCTCCGATTGTTTTGATTGTGAGGGGTTCTTGACCTTTCTCTGGTGGAGAGCCAAAAGGTACTCTAGTGAATTGCTCGTGGCTTGTGTGATCCTCATCTTGTGTTGGTTGTGCGTCACCCTATTAAGGGTTTGGCGTGTGATGCCAATTAGCGCGTGAACCTCCAGGTGAGTAAATCACCACAACGAGGAGTAGCTTGCTGGCAAGCAAGTGAACCTCGGTAAAAAATTATTGTGTTCATCATTTGATTCCGAGGTGATTGGTCTTTATTGGTATTCATTCTTGTGATTAATTGGCTCCTTCCTCGACATGGCGGTATAAACAAATTGCTCACTCTCTTTACATTACCGCAAACTAGTTGTCAAGCTCTTTAGTGTAGCTAGTTGTGAGAGCTTATTAGTTTGGTTAGTGTGGCTCTTTAGTTAGCTTTTGAGAGCACACTAACTTAGTGTAGTGTCATAGCTATTGTGTGGATAGAAACTATATAAACTAGAATTGTGGTAGGTGGCTTGCTATTTTAGTAGGCTAGTGCAACATTTGCTTTGCCTCATAATTATCTAACCGGTTTGTTAAGTGTTGTTGTAGATTTTTAATAGGCTATTCACCCCCCTCTAGCCATTAGGAACTTTTAAGTGGTATCGGAGCTGAAGTCACCTTGATTTGAGGCTTAACAACCTTCGGTGTAAAAATAGCTCAAATCAACAACACCAAGAAGCCACCCCAATTTGATGGCATAAATTATCCCTATTGGAAATTAAAGATGACCACACATATCAAGTCAATCAATAGAAAAGTGTAAAAGGTGGTAGATACCAAAATTGAGATTGGTGATTCGAAGAATCCCACCATGGCTGAAGAAGTACTTCTCCAAAACAATAACATTGCTCTAAGTGTCATTCATGATGCAATTGATGAGAGAATATTTAAACAAATCAAGAATATTGAGATGGCTCATGAGGCTTGGAAGAAGTTGGAAGAATCATTTGAGGGCACTCATGCCGTGAAGGGTGCAATGGCATACATTCTCAAAGAGAAGTTTGCAAGCTTCAAGATGAAGGAGGATGAGAGTGTGCCAGAGATGTTCCATAGGCTTCAAGTGCTTGTCAATGATCTCAAAGCACTTGGAGAAGAGGTGAAGGACAAGGACTTCTCCCACAAGTTCTTGAGATATTTGCCTTCAAGATTTGGCACATTGGTCACTATTCTAGTGAGGAGTGGTTTGGACACCATGACACCAAACCAAGTGTTGGGAGATATAATGACCAATGATACATATAGAGATGATGATGAGAAGGAAGAAAAGAAGGAAAAGAAAGATGAGAAGAAGAAGAGTGTGGCATTCAAGGCCACATCATCCAAGGGCAAGGAAAAGCAAGATACATCAAGTGAAGATGATGGCTCATGGGATGATGACGATGATGAGAAGATGGCTCTCTTTGTCAAGAAATTTGACAAGTTCATGATGAAGAAAGGGTATCATGCTAGAAGAAAGAAATCTTCATCCAAGAATAAGGAAGAGTCAAGAAGGTGCTTCAAATGTGGAAGCAAAGATCATCTTGTTGCTCAATGTCCATACAATAGCGACAATGATGATGACAACAAGAAGAACAAGAAGAAGGACAAAAAGGAAAAGAAAGAGAAGAAGGACAAGATGACCTTTAAGAAGAAGACGGGTGGTTCATATGTGGTCATTTGGGATAGTGATGCTTCCTCAAGTGATGATGATGATAGTGATGATGACAAGACCACCAAGAAGAATGCACTTGCAAGCATTGCAATCAATGAGAAGCCTTCTCTCTTCGACACTCCATCATGTTTCATGGCTAAGTTCACTATGGTATAAATTTGTGATGATGCAAGTGATGAGGAACATGATAATGAAAATAAAAATGAAAGTGATAGTGATGATGATAAACCTACTAAGGATGAACTATTTGACATGCTAGAAGATGCTAGAGAACACTTTGACATCAAGAGAAGGGAATGCAAAAAGTTTGCATAAGGAACTAAAAGCCCTTAAGCAAGCCTTTGATGAGCTCAATGCATCTCATGAGAGGCTAGAGGAAGCTCATGAGAAGCTTGGCAAGGCTCACAAAAAGCTTAAAAAGGCTCATTCCACTTTGCTTGATGAGTAAAATAAAAAGAAGCATGTTGAAACTTGCAATGTAGGCTTAACTTGTGATATAATTGATGAATCATTGTCTATGCCTATCATTATTCCTCCCACTAACCCTTCTTGTAGTACTTCTACTTCCACCTCATCTAGTAGTGATGGTTTCACTTGTGATGCCTCACTAATGGTTGAGAATGAGAACCTCAAGAAGGACGTCAACAAGCTCACTCACACCTTGGCTAAGGCCTATGGTGGTGAGGACCGCTTGCTTATGTGCTTAGGTAGCCAAAGAGCTTCTCTCTACAAAGAGGGATTGGGCTATATCCTCAAGAAAGGCAAGGCGACTTTTGCTCCTCATAAGACTAGTTTGGTGAAGAACAATGGTTGGTTTTGCACTAGTTGCAAGCAAGTTGGTCATGTAGAGCAAAAGTGCATGAACAAAAAGTCACAAGCTAATGTATCCTCCATTAAGCTTGATTCTTTCTATGTGCTTACCAAGGGTGCAAATGGTATAAAGGCTAAGTTCATTGGTAAACCATGGATGGGCTCAAAGAAGAAAGCCATTTGGGTGCCAAAGAGCTTGGTCACTAACCTTCAAGGACCCAAGCAAGTTTGGGTACCTAAAAAGAATTGATCTTCTTTTGTAGGTCAATTACAAAGCCAGAGGAAGGCATTGGGTTCTTGATAGTGGGTGCACTCAACACATGACTGGTGATGCAAGAATGCTCAACTCAATCAACACCAATGGCAATGATGGCTATGATAATATCACATTTGGTGATAATGGCAAAGGCAAGGTCAAAGGGCTTGGTAAGATTGCAATATCAAATGACATGAGCGTATCCAATGTGTTGCTAGTAGAGAGCTTGAACTTCAATTTGCTATCAGTGGCTCAATTGTGTGATCTTGGATTCAAATGCATATTTGGGGTAGATGATGTAGAGATCATAAGTGTAGATGACTCTAATTTGATCTTCAAAGGCTTTAGATATGAGAATCTATACTTGGTTGATTTCAATGCTAGTGAAGCTAAATTATCTATATGCTTGTTCACTAAGTCTAGCATAGGTTGGTTATGGCATAGAAGGCTTGGTCATGTTGGAATGAAACAATTGAATAGATTGGTTAAGCATGACTTGGTTAGAGGCTTGAAAGATGTTGTGTTTGAAAAGGATAGCTTTGTAGCTCTTGTCAAGCTAGAAAGCAAGTTGGAAACACCCATCCCAAGAAAAACATGATGAGCACTAGTAAAGCATTTGAGTTATTTTACATGGATTTGTTTGGGCCAACACAATACACTAGCATCGGTGGTAACAAATATGGCTTTGTGATAGTGGATGATTATACTAGATACACATGGGTATTCTTTCTAGTGGACAAAAGTGATGTGTTTGTAACATTCAAATAATTTGTCAAGGGCATTCACAATGAGTTTGAAACAACCATCAAGAGAGTTAGAAGTGACAATGGTAGTGAGTTCAAGAACACTAGAATTGATGAGTTGTGTGATGAATTTGAAATTAGATATCAATTCTCAGCCAAGTACACTCCACAATCAAATGGCCTTGTTGAGAGGAAAAATAGAACACTCATTGATATGGTAAGGTCTATGCTTAGTGAGTATAATGTTAGTCAATCTTTTTGGGCCAAAGCTATCAACATGGCTTGCTATTGTAGCAACCGCCTCTATTGTCACCCATTAAAAGAGAAGACACCATATGAGCTCTTGAATGGTAGAAAGCCCAACATTGCATATTTTCGGGTCTTTGGTTGCAAATGCTATATTTTGAAGAAAGGCACTAGGTTGGACAAGTTTGACAAGAAATGTTATGAAGGATTCCTACTTGGTTATTCCACTACAAGCAAAGCATATAGAGTTTGGAATTTGGATAGTGGCACTCTTGAGGAAGTTCATGATGTTGAATTTGATGAAACCAAGGGTTCACAAGTAGAGAATGAGAACTTGGAAGATGTTAGAGGCATTCAACTTTCAAATACCATGAAGAACATGGATGTTGTTGAATAGAGGCCTAGGCAAGTGAATGATGATGAAGATGATCAAGTGCAAGTGCTCTCTAACTCAAATATGCAAGATGATACAAATCAAGTTAGTACAAGTGGCTCTCATAATAATGAACAAGATCAAGTGGCTAGTACATCATCTCAACCCAATGATCAAGCAAGTATAAGCAATCAAGTTCCAATCCTCCAACCAACCAATATTGTAAGGGATCATCCATTGGATACTATCATTGGTGATATTTCAAGAGGTGTGCATACTAGATCAAGATTGGCTTCATTTTGTGAGCATTTCTCATTTGTGTCATCCATTGAATCAAAGAAGATAGATGAAGCATTAAAGGATGTTAATTGGGTGAATGATATGCATGAAGAATTGAATAACTTCACAAGAAATCAAGTATAGGAATTGGTAGAGAGACCAAAGGGACACAATATGATTGGAACCAAATGTGTCTTTAGAAACAAGCAAGATCAATATGGAATAGTAGTAAGGAACAAAGCAAGATTAGTAGCATAAGTCTATACACAGGTTGAAGGTCTTGACTTTGGAGAAACATATGTTCGGTTGCTAGATTGGAAGCAATTAGAATCTTGCTAGCCTATGCTTATGCCCACAACATCAAGCTCTACCAAATGGATGTTAAGAGTGCATTTTTCAATGGTTACATCAATGAAGAAGTATATGTTGAGCAACCTCCTAGTTTTGAAGATGACAAGAAGCCTGACCATGTGTATAAGTTGAAGAAGGCATTGTATGGGTTGAAGCAAGCACCTAGAGCATGGTATGAGAGATTGAGGGACTTCCTACTCTCTAAAGGGTTCATGATGGGCAAGGTTGACACCATTTTTTATCAAGAAGATTGGAAAAGATTTATTTATGTTGCAAATTTATGTTGATGACATCATATTTGGATCAACAAATCAAGACTTTTGTGATGAGTTTGGAAAGATGATGGCTAATGAGTTTGAGATGTCCATGATTGGAGAGTTAAGTTACTTCCTTGGTCTTCAAACCAAGCAATTGAAGAATGGTACATTTGTGAGTCAAAGCAAGTATATTAAGGACATGATCAAGAAGTTTGGCATGAGTGATAGCAAGGCCATTAGCACACCAATGGGAACCAATGGCACTTAGATAGTGATGCAAGCGGAAATATGGTGGATCAAAAATATTGAGGTATTTGAAGCATACACAAAATGTTGGTTTGTGGTATCCCAAAGGAGTAAAGTTTGAGCTAGTTGGTTACTCCGACTCGGATTATGTGGGATGCAAGGTTGAAAGGAAGAGCACCTCAGGCACATGTCAATTGTTGGGAAGATCACTTATTTTATGGTCATCAAAGAAGCAAAATAGTGTTGCATTATCAACCGCCGAAGCCGAATACATATCCACCGGTAGTTGTTGTGCACAAGTACTTTGGATGAAGGCCACTTTGAGTGATTTTGGAATCAAGTTTAAGAAAGTGCCATTGCTATGTGACAATGAGAGTGGAATCAAGTTGACCAACAATCCGGTTCAACATGCAAGAACAAAGCACATTGATGTTCGCCACCATTTCATAAGAGATCACCAATAAAAAGGGGACATTTGCATTGAGAGTGTAGGCACCAAAGACCAACTTGCCGATATATTCACCAAGCCATTGGATGAGAAAAGGTTTTGCAAGCTAAGGAATGAGTTGAACATATTGGATCTCTCAAATATGTGTTAATGCACCCCCACTTATATGACATGCCTCTCCTTCGAGCAATCCAAGGTAAAAGTTGATTGGCATGCATACATCCTTGCTAAGGACATGATTAGTGCATCTAGTCATCTCTCAATTTTAATAGACTCATTCATGAAAATCTAATGAATTTGATGATTATATGGTACCACTATTGCTTCTATGCTTATTTTGATTTAGTGGTAGCATATGACATATTTGTGGGCTTGTAAACCTAGTGTTTGATCTAGAAAATGAGCTCTAAGTGTTTAACTCAACATGGTATAAGATAACCCTTATTTGGCGGTGTGAAGAAGCTTGTCCTTGGATCAAACCGAGTTAAATATCTTTGGTAAATGATCTAGATTGGACCAAATTTGGGAAAATGATCCTCACCCTATTGATTGATTTTGATAATCTCAACCTATCTATTTTTTGAACCTTTGCGGTCATTGATGACAAAGGGGGAGAAAAACAAAGATATTAGTGATATTCGTACATGGGAAGAAAAACAAAGATATTAATGTACTAAGATAGTGAAAAGACAACAAAGGGGAAAGAAATAAAGATATAAGTGATAGGGGGAGAACTTGACATAGGGGGAGATATGACAAAGGAAATGGATCAATTAAAATTTTGAGCACACAAGTAGGGGGAGCAAGCTCATGAACTTGTGTGATGCATTTGAATGTGCATTTCATATGTTTGCTTGCATGGCACAAGTTTTAAATTTCAATATCCATGCTTGTGTGGTGTATGCTAGTTGTAGGTTTGAATGATGAAATGGAAATCTAGCATGCATAAGTCTATCTAGTGATTTCATTTCCAAGTGTTTTCAAGTGGTATCGAGCTAACCATGGTGCTAAGAATGGTATAATGGTGCACTCCGATTGGCATCATGCTTCAAAGGTCTATCTTTTATACCTTAGCATCATTTGGTAGACATTGTCTCCTATATTTCCTATCTAAGCATATGTGCAAGCTACAATCCAAACTCTTAGCACATATGTAGGAGGAGCAATTGCTACCATTTGGGGTTCATGAAACTTGTCCATATCCTTTACACATGGTAAATATGTTTGGGCAAGCAACATGGATTTAATTGAATTTCAATTCATATCTTTGTGAAAGGGTTGTCATCAATTACCAAAAAGGGGGAGAGTGAAAGCTCTAGTTTGGTTTTGGTGAATTAATGAAACCCTAAGTGCTAACCTAGTTTATCAAGTGATCATGAGATAGGTAGCACATTCCAAGTGGTGAAGCAAATGAAGATCATGACATGATGATGGTGATGCCATGTTGATGATCAAGTGCTTGGACTTGAAAAGAAGAAAGAGAAAAACAATAGGCTCAAGGCAAAGGTATAAATAGTAGGAGCTATTTTGTTTTGGTGATCAAGATACTTAGAGAGTGTGATCACATTTATGTTCGATAGCCGTACTATTAAGAGGGGTGAAACTCATATCGGAATGCGGTTATCAAAGTGCCACTAGATGCTCTAACTCATTGCATATGCATTTAGGATCTAGTGGAGTGCTAACACCCTTGAAAATGTTTGTGAAAATATACTAACACATGTGCACAAGGTGATACACTTGGTGGTTGGCACATTTGAGCAAGGGTTAGAAACTTCATCGGTGGAGTGTTCGCCCATAGAGTGTGAACAGTCTGACAGTGCCACCGGTGCCCTAAACTCAGGTAAATGTGGTCACTGTAAGTGACCAGACGCTGGTCTCTGAAGGACCAGCGCATCCGGTCAGTAGCAGCTAAAGAAGCGCAGCGTTGGTCGTCGATTGGACGCTAGCATTGAAATGACCGGATGCTGACTGGCTACGTCCGATCACACTAACATGGTCATGCATAGGGGAAATGCCAAGTGACTGGATGCTAGGTGAGTTCGGTCGAGCATGACCGGACACGTCCGGTCATGAAAAATAGTTTCTGGATGCTTACTAGAAATGACCGGATACTGAGGTCTAGCGTTTGGTCACTTTGAGCTGCAGCGTCCGGTCGTCACTTGAACATTGAGATCGGGCGATCAACATTTGAAGAGAGGGAACACGTGGCACGCATTGTGTGACCGGACGCTGAGGTCCAACGTCCGATCAATATAGGAGATCAGCACTATGGGCGATCAGCACGGGCTGGGATAGTCACCCATACGTTGTACCACTATTGTCCCTTAGTTACCACTTCGCTCCAAAAGTAGCGAGGCGGTTCAGCATACCCGACCAAGTGTAGTACCCTCCACAGTAGGGTGGGAGTCCCAAACAGTGCCAAAAAGGTGTCGCTTGCAACAGGGGCTCTTAGGGCTGCCATCTGTATCAAAATGGTATAACTCCTATGAGACAACGTGATCATAGAAAAGGTTTACAAAACATAATCTAAATCTTATAAGGGGAGGAACAATGTAATGATACGAATGAATGATTTATCATGATGCATGTACGTTCCATACGTCCTCACAAACTTAGGAAAATTAATTCCTTTAACGATATACGCGGTGGCATACATACGTTCTCTCAATATAATCATAACTAAATGAGCTATACATTTTGTTGTTAGTGTACCTGCAGAAGATTCATTTCAGCCCATCCCAACAATTAATTGTACAAGAATGTAATCTAGGCTCTAGGTTGATATTGAAGAACAACAGGATATATGAGAGCGGTAAACTAAATACTTCCATATATATATCCCAATATATATACTTTTGTATCAAGCTACCCACTGACAATTTATTACCCACAATTAAATACACACCATACACACATGCAAGCATGCATATATAGCTGTATCAAAGCTAGCTCGCCCCGACCGCATGCTCACATCTTGCGGCCATACCACTCATCAACTTACCTTCTTACCTGGGCGTAGAGGCATTTGATCCATACATTACCACTCAAGTGAATGGCATCCATATAATAGCACACTGTATGGACAATGAAAGTAAAAACCCATCCCATGTTAGTACTTAAATAGCCTCCTAATAGTCCTTAACTGGGCATAAAGGAGATGACCACTGTCATACTTTATATTTTATACATTAAAACCTTTGTTTTAAATACATGTATGACAAGTTTAATGTTGAACCTTGCTCCGATGCCAGCTGTAATAGAACCGTCCAATTTATAAGAGCACAAGTACAATAGCAATCACCGAAGCAATCAAACCATCATACTTGAACCCATATAAACCCGGTAGTCCAATGAAATCATGAAGGATCTCAAACTATGCAACATACAAACCAAGATCGTATATGATTCAACACAACCAGTCACATGTTACAACATGTTCACCAATAGTTCTCTTACATCAGAGTTTCACATAGTTATTACAACCCAAATTTAGAAGTGGTGGAAGCAACATAGTTTCGAAACAACATCACGATAGTTCAAATACATAGCCAGTTAAGGATCATCACCAACAAAAGCACATGGATGAGACGATATGGAATGACCATGCCCTTGGTCTTACTCTCCATCAACTGCAGGAGTTATGCAATGCTTGCAGTAACCGAGGTACATCACATCATCTGCAACAAATGGGAATAAACCCTGAGTATGAGAATGTACTCAGCTAGACTTACCCGTCATAAACCAAAATAATAAGACACCAAGGAGTATGCATGGCTTTAAAAGGTGGAGTTAGCTTGACAACATTTTACCTAAAAGCTTAAGTAATATAAATTGGAGATTTAGTACTTCTAGCATCAATTTGAATACCTATTCAATTAAGCATCTCTAGGTTAGCACCTGTACTAGAGCAATCACTTGATTAAGCTAACAAGCATTAGTAATCATATCCGGTATAAGGATAATTTGAGCATCATAATAACCATCAAGTTTCAATTAGTGCTTCTACGTTGCCGCTGCTCAGTCAAGTTCTCACTATCTAGGAGAGACGGCGATTCGAATCGATTCCTACCTAGCTAGGAAATTTATTCCTAACACAAACCGAGGCACACCATGCAAAGGTAGCCTTAGGTCACCTTTGGTACAATTTAGGACTAACTCGCAGGTCCGATTAGCACCCTAAGAGATTCTACCAATATGATAGGAAGATCGAAACCCAGTCCTACCCTTGGACTCTCACCATTGGCTCTCTGCACATCCTTACTGCCTCTAGTGTGCGCACTTTCACTTACCGAGGCCCATCCTAAATTGAGCTATTCGACTTCATGGTCGTATCATCGGATCTGGCCAGCTAAGTGCTAGGCATGCGTTCAACATGACATAAGGGCATACAACAAATCGGTCCTTAATCGACATAGACGGGGATAGATAGGCACCTAAGACCTCCATGCCTTATTGCTTCTCTATCATGATCCTGCCCACTCTCCTTTATTCATTGACACATGGTTATATCCCATACTAGCACATATATCCAACCGTGATTAGTAACAGCCTATATCATGCAGGTGATAGGTAATCACCCGACTTCTACTGACTAAGCATGGCTAAACATATATTCGATCCTAGACCTACATAGGATTCAATATATATATATATATGATCAAGGAAGATATATGCAACAAGTGGTTCCAATCAACTCCTAGTATTTAATGCATCAACATAAAAAGATCTCAAGTTGATAGTTCAAAAACATAGGAGGCTTAGAATGCTTCAGGCTTGCCTTTCACAAAGGTTGAGGGCTGGTGATATGGGCACTTAGGCAACTGTTCACCATCGGGCTCGCCTTCTCCAAGGGCCTCCGATTGTTGCACTTCCTGATTCTCTTCCTGGGGATCGGCCTCATGCACGCACATGCAAAAGTGAGAAGCATAAATGCATAAGAAGAATTATGGATGGCATGACATGATAATGTACATGGTTAAATGATTACTATCATATTAGATCATTAGGATGATAACAAGGTTAAATTCTTATTTACTAAATAGGTGCATATCTCTTCTCAAGAAATTACAAGAATCCCCACTAAGTCAATTTCTGGACCACAACACAACAGCTACAAGTTCTAATCATAACTAGAGTTCTACTCACCCAAATCATATTATACTAGACTTTCTGGAAAGCTCATGAAATTTCCTACAACTTTTATTTAATCACTAAAAGGTGATTCAACCTCTATCCTAGTCAAACAAGACAATTTCACAGATCTGTCTAGAAATTCTAGAGAGTAAGCATTTCATAAGACCAAGTTCTAATAGCTACAACTCTCAAACCATTTGGCCTATTGCCCTAAAAATTTGACACAAGCAAGATAACTAAGTTATCTACAACTTTTTTATTAACTATTTTTACAACAAACCTCATTTTGCCTATGCAATTCACCTAGCAACAGAATCTATTCAAAACAACTTCTTTACTTGAATTATAGAGCAAAATAATATTTAACTGCATACCAGCAATCAAAATTGGGCACAACCAATGGTAGTAATAGTTCATAGGCATCATACACATTCTAGAACTATGATGATAAACCCTAACTCAATTATTTAAATGCCTTTATTAATTTTATTAGATAATAAGGTGAAATAAAGAATATATATCAAAAGTGCACAATAAATTCTGACAAAATTATAGTGCTCCATATATGATCCCAAAAGGCTACTGTAAAAAAATTTTGTCGAAAAGACAAGTACAACACCCTCTACATAAATGACAATTTATAAGGGCTGATTTTAGTGAAATTAGTTGACCCTATTGAAAAGTGTCAAACAATATATTTTATATTTTTCTTATCTTTCCTAAAACCCAATAACACTGTAAAAATTGTATGGCAATATGTTACTTATTTTTATCCCTATGAATTTCCTCAGAAAACACCATTTATTAAAAGATAAATAGAAAGACCATATTCCAATCAAGTTTACTGCAAGTTCAACATTTTTCCTAACTATAGAAAGTTAACACAAGATCAGCAAAATTGGAATCACAATTTTATCACTTCCCTAGCTCAAGTTATGTATTTTACAAGATTGAAAACATTTAAAAAGCATTTATCTAGTTCCTTTTTATTCTCCCAAAAAAATATATCAGAAACAGTGCATTTCATATTTTTGTCAAATACTACACTTCTTGATGAATCCAACAAAATTTGGTTCACACCATTTGGACATTCCTAGCTCTAGATATGAATTTTTGAAACATGCATTCAAATATGTGAAAACAAATAAGAAAACCAAGACACACAGTGACTGACAGATGGGGCCCGCTAGTCAGTAAGACCCACATGTCAGTGACTCTAGAATAGAGGAGGTGCTTTGGACAGCAATATCTCACCAGCAGTGAGATCACCGATGACGACGGTGACACCTACGTGTTCCCCACATCGAGCCACGTTGATAGGTGGTGACTAAGCGACCTAGGGTTCACTGGAGATGGCTCGCTAGCGGTGATGGCGGCATAGCGGAGCTGCGTAGTGATGCGCCGGCCATCTCCAACCATGACATGTGCCGATGAGGATGGCTACTCCATCCTAGAGACCTATCGCAACACTACGATGAGGATTAGGCCATGGTGACATAGTGGACAAGCTTGGCTGTGTGCATGGCCATGCGGCGGTGCTCAGTGCGCTATGGCAGGGCTCCCCATTCTAGCTAGCCGACGGTGAGAGGGGAGTCTCTGTCTAGCCTACTAGATCTAGGTCACAAGGTCATGCAAAGACGATAATGAGTAATGACAGGAGTGACCCCGAGATGGCTGGCCACGGCGAGCTCAAGCTCATGGCCATGGTGACCATGGCTGGAGTGGCGGTGTGTTCCCGCGTAGTAGCATCAAACCAAATTCCTTCCTAAGCCTAAGGACCACAAAGTGACCACAGACCAAAGAAAAGGAGGGTAGGAGATGCAATGGAAAGGCACAACCATGGTGAGCCGAGCGTGCAGCGGTGCTCCGACGAGCTCAACACGACGATGATGTGAAATGCACCCTTACCAAGGCTCGACAAGTGGGGCTAGTGAGTTAGGGTGGAAGAGCTGATGATGGTAGAGCTATAGGTGAGCTAGATTGAGCAGTGGTGCAGCGACAATGGCCCGCGAGTAGGTGTAGCATGGCGGTGGCAATGGCGGGCGTGGTCACCTTGATGCGTCATGGAGAGGAGAGTAGAGAGTGAGAGATGAAATGGGAGCAGCAGCAACACGTCGCATGGTTCATCTACTTCGGCATGACATCGCGGGGCCAACAATGACATACGGGCACCAAGCGGTGGGCACGCACTGCATGCAGTCGGCCATGACTGGTGCTGATTTGAATCAGCTCAGCTGGTTCAGTCAATCTAGTGCCCGACTGACATCATGATTTTGCGATCGTTTAACTCCAAATTCATGGCGATTAAGCAAAAACCATAATAATCAAAGTTGTAGAGCTACATGTAAACTCCAACTTTGCTTAAGGGAGCAACATCTAATTCTCCATAGTTTTCAAAATACAAGGCTCCAAAGTAGGTCACTTGAAACTATAATGCAATCTCAAACTTAGAAATTTTTTCAAAGTCAACAATAGTCATTCTATTGCTACTTGTGAGCTACTTTTGAGCATGCTAGGCACCGAATTAGGTCTTGACCCAAAAATAAAAGTTGTCACTCTAGTCAAGTACTACAACTTTGCTTAAGGGTGCACTACCATGCAAACACTCTATGCTATAGTTCAACTTAGGTCAATCATACAACTTGAAATTGAAAGCTTACACTACAACCATGACTTAGAGGCAAATGGGTCCAAGTCATGAATACCAAGGTTGTTCCATGTGACATTCTAAACATGTTTAAGGTACTCCTAAGGCCCCACAAACATTTAAACATCAGTCACAAGTAAACCCTAGCATATGTAAAGCATTTAGTGACAAACACATGTGATATAAGCAATCATAGAGATAACATTTGAGATGCTCATGCTCATGAATGATCAATGATGCTTGTGCTAATGCAATATGCCAAATGCAAGCTTAACACTAGGGTGTTACAGTGCTATTGTTCTGGCCTGACAGTGTCGTAGTCCGGTAGTGCCACCCTCTAGAGCGGTAGTGCCTTAGGGTGAATTTGATAAAAGTTTGAGTGTTTGTTTTGATAGGCCTATTCACCCCCCTCTAGGCCAACCAGAGATCCTACAAGTGGTATCAGAGCAGGTTACCTCATATACGCTTTACTGTGTGAGGTATGGTGGCCGGAGGAGGAACTAGTAGCGTGAAGCGGGTGGATGTCAACATGGACAGCAGCGAGCTGAGCGCGTCGATTGCAAGCAACACCACACTACCACATCTTGAGGCTACCAATGCTGAAAGAGCTCTCGATGACAATGAGAGAAGAAGAAGGAAGGAGGCAAGAAAGCTAAAAAGAGAAGCAAAAGAGAAGAAGGAGGAGGAGTGGTTAGATGAGAAGAAGCAAAGGAAAGAAGAAAGAAGGCTTAAAAGAGAAGCAAGAAGAAAAAGAAGAGAAGCTAGGAAGAAGAAGAGAAGGCAACAAGTGCATCAACAAGCTATGGAGTGTCCTTCCATGGAGATAGTCAATGCCATGCTATCTAGCGAACCGCTCAACATGATGGACTGAATGGTGAGTTAGATGCTAGAATGTAAGAAGGATGTGGATGCTCCACTGATCCTCCAACCATAAATCATGGCCCTTGTGTTGCGCACCATCAGAAACTTTTGTGGCACTTGTGAGGACACTCATGAGGTTTAAATACCATTTCCCAGTCAAGAATGTTACTTGTCGCGAGACTCATCTCTATTGATGCTAGGGATTCCTAGGCTCCATTTTCTAGGTATGTCTTTTTCACCTTTCCTTCATACTATACGGTCCTCATTTCAGCTTTACTTGGAATAATGTTTTTGGCCTTTCATTGCTTATGAGTGCTTGTCTAGGGTTGGTCCCATCTGAGGTCATTCTCTACAGCCACCCGGTGCCGCCTGCAATGGTGCCGCCTTTGCTAAGGACGTATGGTGATGCTTCCGCTTCTAGCTCCGCTGTTAGAGGTAATCTCCTAGTCTTTCGTTCCTTTTGGTTTCCAACCGATACTACTTACCATGTTTTGAGAGATCCCACATTCTTGAGTAGGTCTCGAGGCATGTCTTCTATAGGTGGAACTCCTATTCCCTTGACCTAAACTACTTGTCTGCTTTCTATAGGTGCTTCCCTTGTTGGGCATGCTGTTCATCACGGTCAGTGTAGGAATCGTGGTCATGGTGCTTCTCGTTGCTGTGGAGCTCAAAGTTGATGGCTTCGCTCAACTACCATCTGCTAGACCAGTGGGAGGCTCTAATAATCTTAGTTTCTATTTGTTGGGTCCAAACCAAACTTTTTTGTTAACTACTCTTAGGACTCAGTGCTGAGGGCACTCATGTTGGTACTATGTTGTGGTAGAATAAGTAACTTGTCGGTGACGTGTCCCTCATAACGAGGTTGAGATGCTCTAAACTTTCTTTGCTCTGTGGTTGAGCTCATGGTAACTGGTGTTTGTCGTTGGGTCGGAACTTCATGGTTCTAGTTCTTGTGAATGTTCGTACCTTGTATAACTCTCGGTTGCTTGTAGTTACTTCTAGTGCCGCATGATAAGATCGAGGTTCTAGGAAGATTCAGCCAAACTTCTTCCAAGGGCATGAAAAGGGATAATAGGTCATTCTTAGACTTCTAGAGAAATTGGAGAGCACAAATGAGATAGGCTTCCAAGGATAAGAGAGATAGGGATCGCTAATGTTCTCTCAAGCTGTTTTACCGCCAAGACACACTATGCATAAGAAAACTATAGTAGACCACTTCTCACTTGGAGTATCCTACTATTCCCACCTGGGTTGATGTTCACAAACTTTTCCAAACTCCTTTTGTTTTAAAAAATACTAGATGATTAACATTCTAATTAACGTAGGTGTTGGTGTTTCTAGTAAACACCAACGAGTAAATTTGTGTTATTGCGCATCTGGCCCAGATGGTGTGCTAAAAAGACATAAGGTTTATACTAGTTTAGGTAGAATGTCCCTACATCTAGTTCGTGGCTGTTGCTCATATTATTAGCACCAAAAAGTTCATAGTAGGGGTTACAAATGGACGAGAGAGGGACATATCCCAAGTCTCTGATGGAAAGGTCAAATGAGTGCTGAGAGCTTGGTTGCTACTCCGCTATGTGTGATATGATGCGTGATGCATTGAATTGATCCCTTTAGTGGAGTGCCCTGCTTTCCCATTTATAGGCCAAGGGAGAGCAGGGATTACAGATGGGGAAAAAGAAGAAAACCAAAGGCAAAGTAGGTCCGTCAAGGATGCCATGTCTTCCTTTTCCTCTGTGTGAGCCCCGCTGACATGGCAGGCGGTGGTAGGGATAGCCCCACATAGGGCGCATGTTCATTGACCCTGATAGGGCTGCGCTGAGCGTCTATCCACTGACGATGCCATGTCCTACCATTGTCATTGAGTTGTCAAGTCCCATCCCGCCTCGGTGGGTGGCGCGGCAGATCAGGGTGCTGATCCATGGCCATATAGGGAGCAGATGGCGCAGTGACCATAAGTCTATTATTGTAGGTGATGTGAGTTTCCTCCTAGACCATAGTGGTTGTCATGATCTTCCATTAGGATCCATGGCCGATGGCAAATGGTGGCGCCCACAACACTGTAAGATAAATATTGGTGCCTACAACACTATTTGGGCTCTAACATACCTAGAAGGTCACAAAGCGCCCTTCTTGTCATATCCTAATGGTACTTTCCTATAAGCATGCAGGGTACAATCCTTGGTATTATTGTTGACTTGAGTGCCCTGCCTTATCAGCGCACATCGTTATGAAGGAGTCACACGCAGACGTCAGGCGAGGCAGAGCCAGCCTCCAGATGTTGGGTGAGGCGGAGCCGACCCTTAGACATTGGGCGAGGTAGAGCTAGCCCTTAGACGTTAGGTGAGGTGGTGCTAGCCCTTAGATGTTAGGTGAGGCAGAGCCAACCCTCAAACATCGAGCGAGGTGGAGATAGCTCTCAGATGTTGGGCAAGGTGGAGCCAACCCTCAGGGGTCGGGCAAGGCGGAACCATCCTTCATACATCGGGCAAGGCAAAGCCAACCCTAGGGGTCGGGTGAGGTGGAGCCAGCTCTTAGATGTCAGGCAAGGTGAAGCCATCCCTTGGGAGTTAGCCTGAGGCATTCCCAACCCTTGGGGGTCAGACGATCGGACAAAACAAAGCCTGCGGCCTTAGTGGTTTGGACGAGGCGGGGCCCATTGAGAAATGTAGTTGTGTTCTTAATCGCTCTGATGAATTAGCATTGATGGGTATCAACTCCTCCTCTTTGAGTACCCTAGTATTGGTCCCCGATAGTAGCCCCAGGCCCCTGGACGATTCGAATAGAATCATCTAGGGGATCTTTCGACTTGCCAGCGGGTGCGCGCGAGCGCACCCAATGGGTGTAGCCCCCGAGCCTATGGAGGAGTAGAATACTCCTTTAGAGTTTTTTCGACTTTGCCAGTAGGTGTGTGCGAGCGCACTCGGTGGGTGTAGCCCCTGAGCCTACGAAGGAGTAGAATACTCCTTCAGAGGTTCTTTCAAAAGGGAGGACTCTATGGGCCCTGGCTTTCTCATGTCGCCCAGAGCATGCCCTGGGGATGGCAATTCCCTTTTTGTTGAGGTTAGACTCTTTGTGGGTGTGGTCATGAGTTTTGATGGTTTGTTAGCTGGATAGTTCGATTGGGGCCCCGATATCCCATTCATAGGGATCTAGCCAGGGTCTGCCTGACTGAGACTTAATCATGGGCCGAGATGCCCATGGTGCTTGTGCGCTTAGGCACTATTTGCTTGTGGGGCCTAGCTCTTTCCACCCTTTGTCACAGGGGTGTTTGGAGCGGCTGTTGGACTTGTTGATGGGCCAACCATCAGACTCCTAGGCCTAGACAGGCCATAGATGCGCTTTTGATCCATATTCCTCTTACTTGTAATGAGCCTCGGTCCGCCCTGTGAGGCGAAATGTCCAGCGAGTTTCCCGAAGGAAAGGATAGGGATTGCGTGCATGTATCTCGTGGTGTGATGTTGTGGCAGATCATGGGAGGTGTGGAGATCTAGGTGGATGGTTGGTTTCCTCGCATCTGTCACCCCTATAAAACCAAAGCATTCACCCCTAGGGTTTCATACTTTGCCTCCTTGCCTTTGCATCTACCACCTCCATCGCTAGTCACCTAAGCTCCCCACATCCGCGTCTCAGCCATCATCAAGTTTGCATCCACCCACCCCCATCTTCTAATGGAGTCATGGTGCCACTCTGAAATCACCCTCCAGCACCTAGAGGGCCTTGTCCACCGTGGTTTTCTCTACATGTGGACCACCACTGAGGAGTGGTGGTTGCCCAGTGAGGAGGACGTGCAATCGCCGCTCGATGGCTATGTCGTCTAGTTCACACACATCCATGAGTGCGGGTTCGCCATCCCTGCCCATAGGTTCCTTTGAGGACTAGTGCACTGTTACAAGATTGAGCTACAACACCTCAACCCTAATGGGATCCAATACATGGCAGCAACACCTCAGCCCCCATTTTGATCTGTGGCGGCACTTTTTTGTCGTCACCCTCTACAAGAAGAGGGAGAAGAGGCAGGAGCTGAGTATGTTGATGGGATGCACCAACATCCAGCTTTAGAATAACCAGGTCAACAACTACCTAGCAATGTGGCTATCGACCTCCAACAAAGGGTGACATTCACATTGGTTTTATCTCAAGAACGATGCTGTCGTCCCCTTGCCAGAATTTACCAGGCGCTTAATCGAAGAGGCCCTAGATTTATGGAGGAAGTGGGGTGTCCCGAAGAAGGACAAGAAGAGGATCCTGGACCATCTCACCACCATCCGCTTCCTAAAAGAGAAGGGATTGAAGGGATCAAGAATCATCGGCACCTACCATGCGAGGAGGGTCGCGCCACTGATGAGGCGTGTGCTTCACCTATACGCGATGGTGATCGGGGCGTCATTCGATGGCACAACGCTTGCCGAGGAGGCGCTCTCCACCTTCGAAGTCACACAATGCATCAAGGAGGTGATGGAGCCTTCTTGGGACAGCACAGGTGCCCCCCCTTGATTTTATGTACCTAGTGCCGGGGCACCCCTCGATGCGGCCAGAACTAGGGTACATTGTCCTTGTAAGTTTTCTTTTCCTTATGCCTTCTTCTTCAGTTGAACTTCCAACCCCTTGATACTAACATTGAGATTGGGGGACCAGTTGAGGGACCTCATCCTCATGGATCTCCTGGCTCTGTTGCCAAGGGATCCATCCATGAGGGCAGCGAACTGCACCAAGGCCGAGCAACAGAGGAAGGCGAAGGAGGATGAGAGGAAGAAGAAGAAGCAGAAATTGTGTGTGTGGGAGCAAGGGGAGGAAACTGACAGTGATGATGATGATGAGGAGGAGGAGGATGATGAGGTAGTTGTTGATACCGAGCGGGATGACTCGAAGAGCGAGGATATGCTAACAAGTACCCGCTCATCCTTGCTGGGTCAAGACCTTTCTCGTTTCATGGAGAGGAAGGGTCATCCATGAGGCCAGTGGAGACATGTCAGACCCTCGACCAGTCCCAATAGTTATCATGGGTGGGCGGATCTACCGCTACACCCAAGGTGCCAGTAGAGGATGGTGGCTTTGCTGTCACGCCTCAAGAGCCAGCAAGGGCGGGTGGATCTACCGCTGCGCCCAAGGTGCCAATAGAGGAGGGTGGCTCCACTGTCGCATCCCCAGATGCAAGGGAAGCAAGCCCCTCTGCCCAAGAGCAGGGGTAGGCTCAAAATGGCCCCACCCCGATGAGGTAGAGTAGGAGTCTAGGGGTTTACCCCCCAAACATGTCTGTCATCCAACAACGTCGATGTAAGTCACCAACTCCTCTATTTCCTCTATTTTTCTCTATTTTCAGCGTGACTCATGCCTTTCTTTCTCGTAGCATCTTGAGGTGGCGCAATCTGTTGGCATTGGTGCCAAAAAATAGCATCACCCTTCAAGTGAGGCGGCAGCCATCGGCTGGCATCACACCCATTTTGGGCAAGAGCGGCGCTGGTGCTACTGCATCGCCGGTCGGTGAGGTGCCACTCATGGTGGTGTGTGTGCCCTCAGTGGGGCAAGCAAGCGCTAGGGCTAAAGGAACGCCCTTGGAGGTTGCCGAGCAGCCAGTGATGGAGGTGATTCCACTACCGATGATGGGGTGGAAGGAGCTGTCGACTATGCTTGCGGTGCCAACCATGGTGGGCACGACACCGCTAATCGAGGCCCCACCGATGTAGGCGAAGGTGGCAGTGGCTGTGACAAGCAGGCATAGCTGGATGCAGCCGTGGTGGTGCCCATGGAAGCGGTGTGATCTGTGCCACCAGTGGCCCAAGTGACGGTGCCTGACATGGGCAAGACGGAGGGGGATGCGGCCGAGGGGTCCCTGGACATTATGGTGGTGGCAGAGTGGACCGGCGGGGAATCGTCCCTAGCCTTGACATTAGGGGGTAGCCATTTGCCCACATGGGGTGAGGACCCTAGCTCCTATGGATGAACCCACAAGACCCGATGTTGACACTCTTCACCCTCGACGATGCTACTAAGAGCATGGAGCTGGAGAGTCTTGATGAGGGGATTGCGGCCGTGCTAAAAGCCTTGGACCATGCCAGGGGCACCCTGCGTGAAGTCATCATTCCCACTGGTTAGGTATTCATCTCGACCTTGCCTCTCACCCTCCTTTTTCTTCATGTATTTTTGTGTTCTGGCCATCATCTTTTTTCGGTCCCTTATCGCTCGCAACCGGGAGAAATCACAGTTCCTTCATGAGCAGAAGGAGAACTGGGACCACCTCATCGAAGAGGCCTGACTGCATGGGGATGTGGCCGCCTAGCTTGCTGCTACCCAATAGAGGGTGGCCAAGCTAACTCCCCTGGCCAAGGAGGTAGATAGTCTCCAACTATGGGACACCGAGGCCCATCGGCATGAGGAGGAGACCGAGAGGGTGTTTGGGGCTGTGTCGGTGAGGGTGTGGCAAGATGAGGAGGAGGCCACTAGAGTCAAGAGGGAGTGAGACTAGCTACTCTAGAGGGACACTAAGACCCACCAGCAGATCCTCGACCTCCTGGCCGAGGCCAAGAAGGAGCGGGACCTGAAGCTGGTTGCCAAGGAAAAGTTCATAGCCATGGAGCAGAGGGCGAGTTAGGATACCAAGGCAGTCACCCGGCTACGTAAGGAGTGAGATAAGCTACTCCAAACCATGGGGAGACTTTGCTTGGAGAGTGGCATGGTCCACAAGGAGCACGATTAGGCCATATGAGAGTGTGATGAGGCATAGCAGAGGATCAGCTCCCTTTAGGCCAAGCTTGGAACTGCTACAACCTGGAGGCTAGAGGTCGAGGGTGTCTATGCCGGGCTAGCCACAGAGCTCACCAAGGTGAGGAGGAACCTTTAGGTAGAGAGCGATGAGCTTGGTATCCTGAGCGCTGCCCTTGGAGTGGTCTGCGATGACCTAGAGGTGGTGCAATCGAAGGGGACCAGTTCACTCACGGCCCATGCCGTCGATATCACAGCATGGGTGCGCTAGCTCAAGAGGGATGCTCTTCATGCCAGGGTCACCTAAGCCTTTGCGATTGCTTGTTTGCATTATGCGGATAGCATTGACTTGGAGACAATGAGCCTTGGTTTTGCACCTAGCTATGAAGCCTCTGAGCTGGATGAGATAGAGATGGCGTTGGCTCCCCTTGCGTAGGACCTGGCTAATAGAATTGAAGATATAGTTCTCCCTTAGAGGGGGGTAGTTAGTTGAATAGGTCAGATGAACACTAGTGTAATCTGTGAACAAGCGTCGACCTTTATGTATCGTAAAAACAATTTCATAACTTTGTTTTGTTTGATTAAACTTGTTTTCTTCCCTTTTTGTAAGCAAAAAAAGGCTCACGTATTCCAACCCTTTCGTTCGTTAAGACCGTAGGGCCTGAGGTGTAAGAGCAAAACCTTGATCGTGCTGGTGAGCAAAGACACCATAGCCATCAAGGTGTAGGCTTTTTGTAGTCTGACCAGGGATGCTCAGTTGTTTGTTTCCACAAATCTTGCCGCTAGGCTTATCATGAGGATGAGGTCTAACACGGCGAATGTTTTAGAAAAGGTGTACTTATACCTTTATTAGCCCCCAAGTGAGATCTAACCCTTTGCCATTGCTGGGGTCGGATGTCACTAAAAATTGAGGAGAGGATAGCGAAACTTAGTAGGAGAAAGCATCTCTTGTATTCGCACATACCCCCTCCCTAGGATCTTAGCTATCATTCTATGACCATGCGTTTGGTCTCCTCGCAAGTCCAACCTTCCTCGAGCCCCCACGCATAGTGGGGATTCAGTCGAGGGTCAGCTCATTTTTGTGATTGTTGCCCCGCCCGTAGTTTTCGCAACTAGAGGGGTTGAGTTAAAGTCACTTGCCTCGATGGCTCGAGTGACATGCTCGGTGAGCTCGCTAATGGGCATGTTCAAATGGAATCTGATTTAGTGGCTTGTTATGGGGTCGATAAAGCCCTCATGTGGCATTCCGTTGCTCCTTAACCCGCCTTCCAATATATTCCCCCTCAATGGGGATTCTATGTGCTCGGCTAGAGGTTTGGATCGAACAAGAAGATTGAGATGACCTTGTCCGCTTCTAGGCAGGATGGACAAAGGCCAATGGGGCTTCTCTATGTTTTCCTTCCTGGCTTTTGTTCAACATGAGGAGGCCTCAGGCCCTTCATGAGCTGGCCTTCAAACCTCGGTCTCTCAATCTAGGATTAGGTGGATCGAGCCCCCAAGTCCCGTGGGGTTCGGTAGGGGTCAGCTGTGTTTCATGCATCATCTCGTCCTTGGTTTCTGCAACTGGAGGGGCTAAGCTAACGACACTTGCCTCAATGGCTTGAGTGTCGCACTCGGTGAGCTCGCTAATGGGCATGTTTGAGTGGAATTCGGGTCCATCATCCACTGACAGGATCGATAGAGCTCTCATATGGCATTCCACTACTTCTTAACCCGCCTCTCGGCAGATGCTCGAGCCGTTCTATAGGCTTGGGGTGGCCCGATGGCCTCTCCTTGATGGAGATTCTATGGGCTTGGCTTAAGGTTAGAATCGAATGAGAAAGGTCGAGATGTCCCTGTTCGCTTCTGAGCGGGGTCGAGCAAGGCTGCTGGGGCTCATCTCGGCTTTTCTCCCCTGGCTCTATTTGACACGAGGCAGCCTCGAGCCCTTTGTGGGCCGGCCTTTAAACCTTGGTCGGTCATCGCTCATATCAAATGAGATGACTACTGCTTCATGACGCAAAGCGTTATGATGCAGCAATTACATATGCAATGCTTGGATGTATGAGATGAATGTATGAATGATTGGATGAACGAATATATGAATGAAAATGGATGAATGAATGATCATATAAAGAAAAAGCGGGGGTCAGTAGTGTTACCTTGGTGGCACGAGTGATGGGTTCTAGGAGCTCTTACCAGATATGTTTGTGTGAGGTTTAGGTTTGACGTTCGTGGGGCCAGTGTAACCTACACGAGCATCCTAGTCTTCTGTATCTATCTCTCGGTAGCAGCCCGAGCCGTTTGATTAACTTAGGCGACCTAATAGCCTCTCCTCGATGGAGATTCTATGGGTAGTCCCCTCCAAACCCTTCCTAAGAAGGTGGAGGTTAAGGTTTGGAGTGCAGAGATAAAGACTCTAATCACGCTAGTGAGCAAAAACACCATAGCCATCGAGAAGTAGGGTCCTAGTGGTCCGACTAGGTTTACTCAAAGTTTATGCCCGCACACCGTGCCTCTAGTTTCTTAAATGCAAGGAGGGGTTGGGCAAAGAGAATGTCTAGCAAATAGACACTCCCACTAGCCCTCGAGCAACGTCTGTCCCCCTACCGTTGCTAGGGTCAGAGGCTCCATATCGAAATTAATGCATAAAGTAAGCAAGTAAGGGTGCTTGTCTCTTGGTGGCAGTTTTGAGCCATTCGATCAACCTGGGCACTAGTTTTACCTCGATGGCAAGAGTGATGGGTTCGGAAAACCTCTGTCGGATATGAGCATGATCTTGTTTGCTCCTTACCCATTTCTTGTTAGTGGCCAAGCCATCTAATTGGCTCGTGTTACTTGTTGAGACAAGATTTTCTTGTGGAATAGAGAATGAGAACATCCCGCGTAAGAATTTAGTTAGGCAGGTAAGCTGAATGATGAAATTGTGCAAAATAGACAAGCTCTTAATCTTTGTTATAGCAAACAGTGTTTTAGCTCTTCTCCCCCTTTTTGTAAAAAAGGTTTAGTGCATTCTGACCCTTTCCATATTTAAGGTCATAAAAGCTTGGAGTGTGGGTGAGCTAGCTCTAAACACGCTGGTGAGCCAAGGCATTGTAGCCACTGGGGCGTAGGTTTCTCATAGTCTGACCAGCTATACTCAGAGTTTGTTCCTAAAAACCTAGCTCCTAGGCATTAACGTGAGGAAAGGGGGTAGTCATAGAGAATGTTTGCATGATAAATATACTCATATCAGCCCCCGAGTGAGGCTTGACCCCTTGCTATTTGCTAGGGTCAGATGTCACAAAGGATCGTGGGGTTATGATAACAAAACTAATAAGAGAAAGTGTGCATTTATTAGGGGTAAAAGCGACATAGCTGCTCGATGTTCCAGGCATTGGTGAAGATTTCACCATCGATGGTCTTGAGCTTGTAGGCGCCTAGATGGAGTACCTTCGCAACAACGTATGGTCCCTCCCATGGCAAGGAGAGCTTGGGGTGGTCCTTGTTGCTCTATATGAGGTAGAGGACCTAGTCTCCGATGTTGAAAGCTCGACCCCGCACTCATCGGCTATGGTACCATCATAACACCTATTGGTACTTGGCTGAGTAGAGGAGGGCAACAACACATGCTTTGTCTAGCTAGTCCATGGCATCCTCGTTGGACACCTTGGCTCCCTATTCATCATACTCCCTAATCCTTAGCACTCCATAGTTGAGGTTAGTTGGGAGGAAGGCCTCAGAACCGTAGACCATGAAGAAGGGTGTGTAGCCGGTGGCTCAACTGGGGGTTGTCCTCAGGCTCTAGAATACTAAAGGAAGCTCAACGACCTAGCATGCACCAAACTTGTTCAAGCGGTTGAAGATCCTAGGTTTGGGGCCTTGTAGGACCATGCCATTTGCGTGCTCGACCTACCCGTTCATTCGAGGGTGCACGATGGTAGCCCAATCGACCTGGATGTGGTATTCATTGTAGAATTGAAGGAACTTCTTTCTAGTGAACTACGTGCCATTATCCGTGATGATGGAGTTTGGGACTCCAAAGCAATGGATGATGTCGAGGAAGAATAGCACGGCTTGCTCAGACTTGATCGCGGAGATTAGCCAAGCTTCTATCCACTTTGTAAACTTGTCTATGGTGACAAGCAAGTGGGTGTAGCCTCCGAGCACCCTCTTGAGAGGTTCAACCAGATCGAGCCCTAGACCATGAATGGCCACGTGATAGGGATCGTCTGGAGTGCTTGGGCTAGTAGGTGAATCCATCAAGCGTAGTACTAACACCCTTCGCTGGTGTGCATGATCTGCTCGGCATCAGCTATAGCGGTGGGCTAGTAGAAGCCCTATCAGAACGCATTTCTAACTAGGGTTCTAGGTGTGACATGGTGACCATAGACCCCACCATGGATATCGCTCAGCAAACGCTTCCCCTGTTCAATGGGGATGCAGCGCTATAGGATCTCAGTGTGGCTTTGCTTGTAGAGTTCATCCTCCACAAGAACAAAGTACTTGGCATGATGAGCGAGCCATTGAGCCTCCATATTAACCGTTGATAGCACATCATAGATGGGGTAGTCGAGGTAGAGCATCCTCCAATCGACCAGAGCGTCGGGCTCTATCGCTGGGTCTTCTTCGAGCTCCATGACTTTAGGGCCAGATGGAGCCAATGGTTGGTCAGCCCCTAGGCCTAGATTAGATGGACCATTACCACCTTGTTCTGACCCCTCATAGCAAACCAAGGGCTTGTGCTAGTCATTGGCAAAGACGTCCATTGGCACTGGCTCTTGGTCGGATGCTACTTTCACAAGCGTGTTGGCCACCTCATTGAGGCGCCTCAGGATGTGATTGAGCTCGAGGCCATCAAACTTGTCCTCCAACTAACATACTTCTCGGTAGTATGCAGCCATATTAGCATCATGGCAGCTTGACTCCTTCATGACTTGGTCGATGACCAGCTAGGAATCTCCTCAAACGTCGAGGCATCGGATGCCCAACTCAATGGCAATACGTAGGCCCTTGATGAGTGCCTCATATTTGGCCACATTGTTGGAGGAGGGGAAATGAAGACAGACCATGTACCTCATGCATACCCTAGGGGTGACATGAAGACCAGCCCCATGCTGGCACCTTTCTTCATTAGTGACCCATAGAAGTACATCGTCTAGTACTCTTGATCGACGACTGTTGGTGGCATTTGGACCTTGGTCCATTCTATGACGAAATCAACCAACACCTAGGACTTGATGGCCATCTGAGAGGCATACACAATGCCCTAACCCATTAGCTCGAGTGCCCATTTTGCGGTTCTTCCTATGGCATCCTAGTTTTGGATGACCTCGCCGAGAGGGAAGGACATCATGACTATCACCAGATGTGACTCAAAGTAGTGGTGTAGCTTCCTCTTAGTGATGAGGATGGTGTACAAAAGCTTCTAGATTTGGGGGTAGCAGGTCTTTAAGTCGGATAGGACCTCACTGATGAAGTACAAAGGACACTGTACTTCGAGGGCGTGCCCCTCTTCTTCTCGCTCCACTACTAAGGCGGCACTGACCACTTGCGTGGTGGCCGCAATGTAGAGCAGAAGGGGTTCCCCATCGATAGAAGGAATTAGGATCAGGGCCTTCGTCAGAAGCAGCTTGACCATGTCAAGTGCCTCCTAGGCCTTGGATGTCCATTCGAAGTGGTCGGCCTTCTTTAGAAGTTGATAAAGGGGGAGACCTCGTTTATCGAGCTGTGATATGAAGCATCTGAGTGTGGCGAGGCACCCTGTAACTCACTGTACTCCTTTCATGTTCTGAATTGGGCCCATCCTTGTGATGGCTGAGATCTTCTTTGGGTTTGCTTTGATGCCACGCTCGGAGACGATGAAACCAAGCAGCATGCCCCTCAGGACCCTAAAAACGCACTTCTTGGGATTGAGTTTGATGCCATTTGCTCGGAGTTTTGCAAAGGTCTACTCAAGATCAACTATGAGGTGGTCAGCCCATTTGGACTTGACCATGATGTCCTCAACGTAGGCCTCAATAGTCCTCCCGATGAGGTCCCCAAAACACTTGAGCATACAATGCTGGTATGTAGCCCCAATGTTCTTTAGACCGAATGGCATGGTGACGTAGCAAAACAATCCAAAGGGGGTGATGAAAGATGTCGCGAGCTGGTTGGACTCTTTCATCATGATTTGATGGTATCTAGAGTATGCATTAAGGAAGTACAGGGTTTCACACCCCGATGTAGAGTTAATTATTTGGTCTATGCGCGGCAAAGGAAATGGATCCTTTGGGCATGCTTTGTTAAGACCTATGTAGTCAACACACATCCTCCATTTCCCACTCATGTTTTGTATAAGAATAGGATTGGCTAACCACTCTAGGTGGTACACTTCCTTGATGAATACTGCCGCTAAAAGCTTTGCAATCTCCTCGCCGATGGTCCTATGTTTCCCCTCATCAAAGCGACGTAGGTGTTGTTTCGCCGGCTTGGAGCCTGTGCAGATTTTCAAGGTGTGCTCGGCGACTTCCCTCAGAATGCCTAGCATGTCCGAGGGTTTCCATGCAAAGATGTCTCTGTTGGCGTGGAGGAAGCTGTAACACCCTAAAATTTGCCTCTTTTGAAATAGAGTTAAAATGATTTAAGTTAGAATTTTTGTGCACATGAAATTTAGGAAATAAATATTTTCATTAATTTAAAATTCATCATAAGGTAGTAACATGTGTGAGCATACATGCTGTTGCATTTTATTTATGGTGATGAATGGTGTGATCCAAACTCCAAAGTAATTTGGAATGCTTTTGAAATGAAAATAAAAATGGCTTTGAAATAAAAAGAAAATTTGAAAATAAGAGGATTTAAAAAATGGAAAAGTCTATTTTTGGAAACTTACCAAAATTGCTCATTTATATTTGAGATGAAAAGTATATTGAGAACATATTTGAATTTGATTTGATTTTGGCTTAGGATTTGAAAACTAAAAATAGAAAAGGAATTCGAAAAATGAAAGAACTTAAAAAGTTATTTTTGGAAAACTTACCCAAAATTGGTTCATTTATGTTGGAATTAGAAAGTATATTTTAAATCATATTTATGCTTGATTTAGTTCATATTTGAAATGGTTTTGAATTAAGAAAAGAAAAAGAATTCAGAAATAGAAAAGGATTTTTAAAAAAAGAAGAAAACCTCTCTCTCATTTCTGGCCCGAAGGCCCACTGTTTTCTTTTTTTCCTGGCCTTTCCTTCCTCCTCTTCGTCGGCCTAGCTCGTCGCCTGGCCCAGCTTGCACTCTCCGCCTCCCTCCCTTGGCTTGCTTCACACCTCCCTTCTTTCCTCTTTCTCCCATGCTCGGCCTGCCTCGCGCCTGCCGCTCTGCACCAGCCCAGTCCCGCGCGCCTCCTTCTCACCTCTCCGCACGCGCACGCGGCCTAGCTTCCCTGTGGCCTGCTTCGGCCTTCGCCCGCACACACCCACCGCTCTCTCCCTTTCCTCTCGCTGCCCCACTGGTCCCACTCGATAGCGCTGCCGTCTCCCTTTCCTTTCTTCTCCGGCTGCTCCTTTCCTTTCCTCTGCCCGTCGATGGCGTAGCCCTGAACAGCAAGTCGTAGCCACCGGCGCTCATGCAAGGCAAGCGCCTGCCCAATCCGCCCACGCCCCCATTTCCCTTTCCTTCTACAGTGCCTTGCCCTGCCAATAAATCATGGAACCGAGCGCTCCTTCTCCCCTTTCCTCTGTCCACGCTCACGCTAGCCACCACTGCCGGCCATCCACCGCTCCCGAGCGCTATCCACGACGCCAACGCGCCCGTGAGCTCCGCCATATTCCTCCACGCCTGTAGGTACCGCCATTTCGCATTTTGGTTTCATTTTCATCAGATTTCCCTTCACCCGCGCGTCTCTCTCTCTCCAGATTGTCGCCGCCATCGACCCGTGCTTTAGAGCCTTCTCGGACACCATGACCACCTCAATACAAATCTCGGTGAGCCACTCGTCCTCCCTATGCCCTCTGTTCGTCAAATAGAGCACTAGAATGCCGTATTCGTGAGCTCCCGAGCCGCCGGCCATGGCGCCGCCATGGAACCAACGCTCCGACGTCCCCCTCGCCTCGGTAGCGCCCCCAACGTGTTCGCACTCGCCTGTCGATCATCCTAGTAGGTTCGATTTGCCCCAGGGAGGTCTAGAATGCCGTACCAGTGCCCGCCGCCGAGGTTGGCACGCTGCCGACCATGGCGCCACCGTCCTGCGTGTCTTCCCTAGTGACCCACTGCTTCCATCATGCCTGCGCCGTCAGATCTAGAACGAGCGAACTAGATTAGATACCCCTTCGAGGTTAAGTAACCGGTCCACTGGACCCGTGAACTCGGTGCACTACGCCAAGTCAGCGTGTCCACCACCCACGTGGTACACCGCACCAATCACGTGCTGCCGCGTGTCACCCAGTCAGCAACGCGTAGTCAACCGCAGTTAAGCCATGCTAGTTTTGCAGTAAAGCCCCTTGGTTTCCAGTGAATCAACCCGCGATCCAAATCAGTTCAAAATAATTTCTTTTAGGCCCTATTTTTATTCGTTTAGGACCCTATCATTTCTAGAATTAGTGTGCGCAGTCCAAAATACGTTTCAATTCAGAAGTTTAATTGTTTAAATTCAAAATTGAGTTCAATTAATTATGGGAATGCCATTGGACCTTATTTCATGCGTAACTTTTGTGTTTGAAGTCCGATTTGACCCGTTCGAATTGCGTTAGGATCGTATTTACATTTTCTATGTGTTTATACAACTGATAGGCATGTTTTCAACACTTGAAATTCATGAGTAGATTTAATCTATTATTTAACTATAGGAAAACTTGTTTAAACTATAACTTATTCATTCTAACTCTGAAATAGTCCGTTCAAGTTGCATTAGATTCGTAGCGATGAGATTTACGCATTAGTAATAGTGTTTACTATATTGTATTTCTAAAATGACATGGTTTAAACCATATCTTGATTAATGATTATGCAACTGGATTTTGTACATAAAATATGATTTGTTTTACTTTTGTTTTATAATTTAAATCTAAAATTGACTTAATTCAATCCATATTGTTTATAAAATATCTTTTGTATATGAATTCATATAGTTAACATAAATGAAGCCTATAGTTTCTTTTCTATGTATTAAGCAAATCTCTCGGTAGTTGTAACTTTTCAACTGTAGCTCCGATTAGCGTGCCTCTCGTGACTGTGTGTTCGTAGCGATATGTAGAATCGTATTTCAGTCTCTTTCACTTATTTTTCTATGATTGGTGTACTATTCTGATATAGATGCAATTGTATGCTATGGATGTTTGTGTGGTGTTCTACGATTACATCCAGTCGGTGAGATACACGTGGTGATCTAAGAAGAAGGACATCGAAGAATAAAGCTTACCGAAGGATTGGTGTGTAAGGCAAGTATAGCATGGGACATCCTTGTTACCTATTTACAATTAATCACTTAATTCATATTGCATGTGTCTCCCTTGTTGCCATTAAGGATATCCTAGATGTTTGATAACTTTTACCTTGATACCTTTGGGATATTGCATGGATAGTTTTTGCTAGTGCTTAATCAAAACCATGATCTTGTAACTTAACTAATGGTATATGCAATAAACATTAAAACATGACTTTTTAGCAACATGGAAATAGGGGTTGGAGTGTTTATGTGCTTTAGATTCCTCTCCCTAAGGACTTATCTGTAAGCGATCATCTGGGACTTACAATACAGCTGTGAGGGCCATATGGCTCTAGCTTTAGCTTAGTATGAGGATCTTTTCTAGCTTGTTAGTGGTTACCTTTAAGGCATAGGGTATGTTTCCTTTGCTGCTAGGAAGTGTGTACCATGCTGCGATGCCCACGCGTGCCACTCCTAGAGATGGGCCACATACGCCTAGTGACCCTAACTTGTTAGACGAATCCTTTGAAAGGCTTCATAGTGAACCCTGCCGATCTTCCTTGGAAGTGGGTCAAGAGATTAGCTACCTCGGGCAAAAGGGTGAATCATGACTCATAGTGAACGTGTACAACCTCTACAGAGTGTAAAACTATTATAACAGTCGTGCTCACTAATGCAGTAAGTTTGTGCAAAAAATAACATCTTGCCTTGTAGAACCCAAAATATGTTATTAATATTTTGATCTACCATACATAATTTTTATTTAACAACAACAAGCCTTGTCTTTTGCAAACTCTACCATGCAGTGAGTCACACATTTCTTGCAATCACATGACCCATCCGCATGCTACTCGTTAGCAGTAAGAAGAGAGGGTTAGGGTTCTAGGGTTAGGAAATCCACTCACCAGTGGGTGTAGAATAGGGTTTAGGGGAGGACGGCCATGACACGGTGGTGGCGGTTGTCATTCTTCTCCTTCATGCCAAGTCGAGCTCATGGGCCTTATCCATACCTACCATACGTCATCGATGGTCGACATGCTCCATATGCCAGAAGTAGCAGAGGCGCTGAACCGGTCCCTGACGTCGTGCAGCCTAACCCCACTCTTGGCCGCACCTCTAGCTCACCGAGGCCATGATGCGGGTACTAGTCATTCAGGTCAGCAAAGTCCTTCACCGAACGATCATCATGAATGTAGGTTGACTGATTCCTTTGACAATGCATGTGAACTAGCATCTTGGAGTAGCGCTCAATAGGAGGAAAAAGAAACCATTACCATTGATCATTTCTTTGAAACTCTATTATCATAGAGAGGATTTGGTATTACTATTTTCCTATGTTATACCATAGTTTGGCAATGGATTAATCCTCAGACATGTTTAGTTCACCTGCAGAACTAATGGAAATTAACCATCGATGCGGATGTTTTTGTTTTAACTGTTTGTGGCATTCGTCGTTTGTTTTTCCATTGAGAGCTGTGTACATAGCCTATGGGGGGGGTTGGTGATGAGGATACATGTGCCACTAGAATCTCATGAAAAAAATCCACACGCTATTAGAAGTAGACACTACAGTAATCCACTTTTACTTTTCTTAGTAGGAAGCGAGGACATTTTGAATTTTAGACTGAATGTTGTATACACTATGGCATCTTATGCCTCTACCACTTAATATTCCAACCTTTTCCCCCATTAGTGACCACTAATCTAGTAAGTTTGTGCAAAAAATTAACATCTTGCCTTGTAGCACCCAAAACATGTTATTAATATTTTGATCTACCATACATAATTTTTATCTAACAACAACGATGCCATGTCTATCGCAAACTCTATCACATGGTGATTCACACATTTCTTGCACTCGCATGACCCAACTGTGCACTACTCACTAGGAGTAAGAAGAGAGGTTTGTGTTTTAGGGTTAGGGAATCCACTCATCGGTGGTTGTAGAATAGGGTTTGGGTGAGGGCGGCCATGACACGGTGGTGGTGACTGGCGAGATGGCAACTACGCCTTCTTCTCCTTCATGCCAAGTCAAGATTATGGGCCTCGTCCACACCTACCAGACATTGTCCATGGTCGACTTGATCCATTAGTTGTAGGCGCTCTAGCTGGACATAGTGGTGGTGCTAAACCGGTCCCCGATGATCGCATCGTCGTGTAGCCTTGTCCTAACCCCCGACCCATGCCTCTAGCACACCAAGGCCTTGACGTAGGCTCTAGTCATTCAGACCGGCAAAGTCCTTCACAAGTGGTCATCATGAATGCAGGTTCACTAATTCCATTGACAATGCATGCGAACAAGCATCTTGGAATAGCGCTAGCTATAAGAGGGAGAAGAAACCATTACCATTGATTCATTTTTTCAAAACTCTATTGTCATAGAGAGGATTCAGTGTTACTGTTTCTCTATTTTGTAATGTTATTTGGCCATGGATTAATCTTGAGAGACATGCTTTGGTTCATCGACCAAACTAATGGGAATTGACCATCGATGCGGGTGTTTTTATTTTAACTGTTTGGGCTCTTCATCGATTGTTTTTCCATAGAGAGCTATGCCCGTGGTGAGCAGTGGGAGGGGGCGATGATGATACACGCGTCGGTGGAATCTCTCCCAAAAAAATCCACACGCCATCTATAATAGACGTTGTAGTAACCCACTTTTACTCTCCTTAGTAGGAAGAAAGGATATTTTGAATTTTGGACTAAGTGTTGTATACATTATGGCATCTTATGCCTCTACCACTTAATATTCCAGCATTTTCTCATCAATAACCACTAATGTAGTAAGTTTGTGCAAAAAATTAACATCTTGCCTCGTAGAACCCAAAATATGTTACTAATACTTTGATCTACCTTACATAGTTTTATATAACAACAACGATGCCATGTCTTTCACAAACTCTATCACATGGTGAGTCATGCGTTTCTTGCAATCATGCAATCCATCCACGCGCTACTCGTTAGGAGTAAGAAGAGAGGGTTAGGGTTCTAGGGTTAGGGAATTCACTCACTAGTGGGTGTAGAATAGGGTTTAGGGGCGGCCATGACACGATGGTGGCGGCTATCAAGACGGTAGCCATGCCTTCTTCTCCTTCACACCAAGTCAAGCTCATGGGCCTCATCCACACCTACCAGACACCATCCATGATCGACATGCTCCATCAGTTGTAGGCGCTCCAGCTGGAGGTAGCGGAGGCATTAAATCGGCCCCCGACGATCACATCATCGCGTAGCCTGATCCCAACACCTAGCCCTGCCTCTAGCTCACCGAGGATGTGATGTAGGCTTTAGTCATTCTGGTCAGCAAAGACCTTCACCGGGCGGTCATCGTGAATGCAAGTTCACTGATTCCATTGACAATGCATGCGAACTAGCATCTTGGAGTAGGGCAAGCTAGGAGGAAGAAGAAACCATTACCATTGATCATTTCTTTGCAACTCTATTGTCATAGAGAGGATTTGGTATTACTGTTCCTGTGTTGTACCATTGTTTGGCCATGGATTAGTCATGAGAGACATGCTTTAGTTCATCTACCGAACTAATGGGAATTGACCATCGATGCGGGTGTTTTTGTTTTAACTGTTTGTGCTATTGGTCAATTGTTTTTCCATGGAGAGCTGTGTACATAGCATGTGGGGGTGATGAGGATACATGCATCGATGGAATCTCTCATGAAAAAAATCCACACGCCATCAGAAGTAGACACTGCAGTAATCCACTTTTACTTTTCTTAGTAGGAAGCAAGAACATTTTTATTTTTGGATTGAATGTTGTATACACTATGTCATCTTATTCCTCTACCACTTAATATTCCAACCTTTTTCCCCCAACAATGACCACTAATCCAGTAAGTTTATGCAAAAAATTAACATCTTGCCTTGTAGAACAAAACATGTTATTGATATTTTGATCTACCATATAAAATTTTTTATCTAAGAACAACAATGACATGTATATCGCAAACTCTATCATGTGATGTGTCACATGTTTCTTGCACTCACATAACCCATCCGCGTGCTACTCGCTAGGAGTAAGAAGAGAGGGTTTGGGTTTTAGGTTTAGGGAATCTAGTCATCGGTGTCTGTAGAATAGGGTTTGGGTGAGGACGGGTGGTGGCGGATGGTGAGACGATAATCGTGCCTTCTTCTCCTTCATGCCAAGTCAAGCTCATGTGCCTCATCTACACCTACCAGACGCCATCCATGGTCAACTTGCTCCATCGGTTGTAGGTGCTCTAGCTAGACATGGCAGAGGCACTGAACCGATCCCCGACGATCACGTCATCACATAGCCCGGCCCCAATGCCTGCCCCTGCCTCCAGCACGCTGAGGTCCTAACATGGGCTTTGGTCATTCAGACCAGCAAAGTCCTTCATCGAGTGGTCATCATGAATGTAGGTTCACTGATTCCATTGACAATGGATGTGAACAAGCATCTTGGAGTAGCGCTAGATATAAAAGGGAGAAGAAATATTTACCATTTTGATTCATTTGTTTGAAACTCTATTGTTGTAGAGAGGATTCGGTATTTTTTTCTATTTTGTACCATTATTTGGCCATGGATTAATCCTAAGAGACATGCTTTGGTTTATCTACTGAATTAATGGGAATTGACCATCGATGCAGGTATTTTTGTTCTAATTGTTTGTGCTGTCCATCGATTGTTTTTCCATGGAGAGCTGTGCCCATGGTGTGTTGGGGGGCGATGAGGATACACATGTCGATAGAATCTCTTGCGAAAACAATCCACACGCCGTCAGAAATAGATGCCATAGTAATGCAATTTTACTTTTCTTAGTAGGAAGCAAGGATATTTTGATTTTTTGAACTGAATGTTGTATACATTATGGAATATTATGCCTCTAACACTTAATATTGCAATCTTTTCCCCCATCAATGTCCACTAATCTAGTAAGTTTATGCAAAAAATTAACATCTTTCCTAGATAGAACTCAAAACATGTTATTAATATTTTGATCTACCATACATAGTTTTCATCTAACAACAACGATGCCATATCTATCGCAAACTCTATTATGCAATGGGTCACGTGTTCGTGCACTCACACAATCCATCTGCACTCTACTTGTCGGGAGGAAGAAGAGAGGGTTTGGGTTCTAGCGTTAGGGAATCCACTCACCAATAGTTGTAGATGAGGTTTTAGGGGCAGTGGTGGTAGCGAGCGGATGGTGGTCGGGTGGGGTAGCAGGGGTGCTGCCCGCCAAGGCGGTGGGAGATGGCAGTTGGGCGGGCCTAGTGGTGGGGGCATCGCGATGCTAGTGATTAGGGAAGGGTAGGCTCGAGGGGTGGGGCAGGAGGCTATTGGTGCGACGAGGCAACGAGAGCCGCCACCCATAGGTGGCAGAAGTCAGGGGTGGGGTAGGATGAGAACGACACCGGCGAGGTCGCGCACTCCTTAAACGCGCAACCCGTCGCATGTTAACTTCACCCCATGTTTATTGTCATCATTATAGTGAATATAGTATACCTACGTACCAATTGTAGAAGAGTAAACAAACCTTGTGGTGCGGTGCGCGTGTGATGCACTACGTGATTTACACGCCGCAATGACTCATCATGCGAAGACCATCGTAGGTGGTGGACTCAGGACTAGTGGTGGAGGCTATAACACCCTAAGTGTTAAGCATGCATTTGGCATTGGCATTGCATGAGCACAAGCATCATTGATCATTCATGAGCATGAGCATCTTAAATGTTATCTCTATGATTGCTTATATCACATGTGTTGTTACTAAATGCTTTACATATGCTAGGGTTTACATGTAAGAAATGTATAAAATGTTTGTGGGACCTTAGGAGTACCTTAAACATGTTTATAATGTCATATGGAACAACTTTGGTATTCATGACTTGGACCCATTTGGCCTCTAAGTCATGGTTATAGTGTAAGTTATCATTTTCAAGTTGCATGTTTGACATAAGTTCAACTATAGCATAGAATGTTTGCATGGTAGTGCACCCTTAAGCAAAGCTGTAGTACTTGACTAGAGCAATAACTTTTATTTTTGGGTCAAGACCTAATTCGGTACCTAGCATGCTCAAAAATAGCTCTCAAGTAGCCTAGAAATGTTGTTGCTACACTTAGAAATTTTAGTTAAGTGTTAATTGCGATTTTAGTTTTAATGTACCTATGTTTGACATGCTGTAGTTTGTAAACTAGGCCAATCTAAAATGAACTCATGTAAGCAATATTGTAGATCATATGTAGCTCTACAACTTTTGTTAATAGAGATTTTGCTAAGAACGAACGGATTTGGAGTTAGATGGTCGCTAAGTTGCTTCGTTAGTCACATCATCAGGGCCTGATGGCCATGGACGCCGTGCCATCAGTGGCCGACTAGGGTAGGCCAGGTGTGCCATGTGGTGGCCATACGCTGGTGTTGGCCCAGCCGGGTAGGCCAACGTGGAAAGGTAAGCCAAGTGCCTCTACTACACGCTCCATTTCACTCTCGCGCCTCGCTCTTCTCTTGCCCATGCCTAAGCAAAACGTAGCACCATGCCGCCACACCATCATCGTCACTTCGCCATGCCCGCTCGCTACCATCGCCACACCATTCACCAATCGATCACGCCAATAGCTCTGCCATTATCACCTCTTCCACCCCGACCCGCTTGCCCCTCTTGTCGAGCCAGGGTAAGGGCGTGTTTTGCTTCACCGCCACTACGCCATCACCAGAGCACCGCTGCACTTGTGGCTTGCCATGACCTGACCATTCCATTGCCCTGTAGGCATCCATCTCCTTTGGTCTAGTACCCCGCTAGTGTCTAGTAGCTTAGGCCGAATCGAGGGTTAACGCTACTGCGTGTCGGTGCTAGAATGGTTCGCCACTCCACACGCGTCCACCATTACCACTGTGGCACCAGAGCTCGCCGTGCCGAGCAGGCCCATCGCCTCCCACCTCTTTCATGAGCCTTAGGTTAGGTAAGCCTTGACCTAGCGTATGGCATGACAGAAACCCGCCTCTCGCCGCCATCTTGCCAGAACAGTGGGAGCACCGTCGTTCTCCATGCACCGCCGCATGGGCATGCACACGGTTAGAGCTCACCGCCACCTCACCAGAACCCTAACCACCCTAGATAGCTTCGCTAGGAGTCCATCAAGCCATAGTGTACCTCACTAGAGCATGAGGTGGCCAGAGAACACCGATGTACTGCGGCGCTACCTCCGTCATCAGCCATCGCCACTAATGAGGGTGCTCTAGTGCACCACCGGTCCAACGAAGGGTACTACTGGGTATGGGGGGTCACGGGGAGCACATAGGTGTCATCATCATCGTCGGTGATCTTGCTGCCGGTGAGATGTCGCTGGCCAGAGCACCTCCCCTGCTCTAGAGTCGCTGATGTCTAGGTCCCCCTAACCAGCGGGCCCCATCTATCAGTTAGTGTAGTAATTGATTTTCTAAATTGTTTTCACAGATTTGAATGCTTGTTTCAAAAATTCATATCTCAAGTTTGGAGTGTCCAATTTTGGTGAACCAAATTTTGATGGATTCCTAATGAAGTGTAGTATTTTATAAAAATATGAAATGCATTGTTTCAAGTATTTTTCAAGGTGAATAAAATGTAGCTAGATAAGTGCTTTTAAATTGTTTTCAATCTTGTAAAATACATAACTTGAGCTAGGGAAGTGATAAAATTGTGATTCCAAGTTTCGTAATCTTGTGTTGACATGCTCTAGCTAGGAAAAATACTAAACTTGTAGTAAACTTGATTGGAGTAAGGTCTTTCTATTTATCTTTTAATAAATGGTGGTTTTGAGGAAATTCATAAGGATAAAAATAAGTAACATATTGCCATGCAAATTTTAAATCGTAACTGTAATTACAAGTGGATAGAGAAGAGTTATGCACCTACTTAGTAAATAGGAAATTAACGTTGTTACCATTTAAGTAACTTAACATCATTGTCATAGCATAATGTACATTCCCATGTCACATCATCCATGATCCTTCTTATGCATTCATGAAACTTACTTATGCATATGCATACAATAGGTGTAGCCAAGGAGATCATGTTGGTGGAACTCGATGCCGATCCACAAGAGGAGAGCTAAGAGGTGCAGCACCAGGAGATTCCTAGAGAAGGAGAGCCTGAAGCTGATCATCTTCCTGAGTGCCCAGATCATCAGCCTGCCACATTCGTGAAAGGCCAGCCTCAGAGCATTATAAGTCTCCCTATTTTATTAATGTCACCTAAGTTACTCATATTGATGCATTACATGATAGGAGTTGTTTGGGAACACTTACTGCATATTACCTTTCCTTGTCCAGAAATATCTACCCTAAATCCTATTTAAGTCTAGGAATGCTCCTTATGCTTAACTATGCTTAGACTGGTAGAAGTCGGGTGATTTTCTATCACCTGCAAGCCATAGTCAGTAACTTGATCATGGTTGGCTATATTATGCTATCGTAGAACATAACTTGGTGTTATTGATTAATTGGAGACCGGGCAGAGTCTTATGTTGGTGGTGATCATAGTGCTTCTGTCTATGTTGTTTAAGGACCGGTTGTTGGAGGTCATCTTGTCATGTTGAACACATACCTCTCACATAGTTGGCCGGATAAGTCGTTCCGACCACGAAGCTGAGTAGCTCAATTCAGGCTGAGACTCGATAAGTGAAAGTGTGCAACCTAGAGGCAGTAAGGATGTGCAGGGAGCCAATGGCGTGAGCCCAAGGGTGGGTTAGAGTCCCGAGCTTCCTAGCAGATTGGTAGTATCTCTAAGGGTGCGGCGCTGATTGGACCCATGATTTGGACCTGAATTGTACCAAAGATAACCTAAGGTGGCTCCTAATCAAGTTGCCTAGGTGTGTGTTAGGAATATTTCCCTAGCTGGGTAGGAATCAATTTGAATCATCGTCTCTCCCGGATAGTGAGAACTTGATAGGAGTACGCTTTACTGTAGTAATTGATGGAAGTGTTGGTTATAAGATTATGAAAGAGCTCAACTTGATATGGTTATTATTGTATTGACTTAATGGTACCAATATGTTTGGCATAGGATAGTTGCTAATCTAGTATGAGATAGGATTAATAACTGGTGATTCATAGTTTAAAAGATATTGGATAACTAATGCTTTTTATGCAAATAATGTCTACCAACTCTACTTATAAAGCCTTGAACACTCCTTGGTGTCTTAGCATTTTAGTTGATGACGGGTAAGTCTAGCTGAGTATCTTCTTATACTTAGGGTTTTATTCCTATTGTTGCAGATAATATTATGTACCACGGCTACTGCAAGCACTACTTTGCTCCTATAGTAGATGAGGAAAAGGACCATGGGCATGGTCATTCTATATATCATCTCACCCTTGTGCTTTTGTTGGAGATTACTATGAAAACTGGCTATGTATCTAAACTATTGTTGATGTTGTTCTGAACTATGTTGCTTCCGCTACTGTTAAACTGATGTTGTAATAACTAGGTTAGAACTCCGATGTATGACAAACTATTTGTGAACTTATTGTAACATGTGGCTCGTATGTTGAATCATGTACGATCTTGGCTTGTATGTTGGTTGATTCGAGATCCTTCGTGATACTCGACGGACTACCGGATTTATATGGGCTCAAGTGTGATGGTTTGACTGCCTTGGTGGTTGTTATTTTACTTGTGCTCTTATAAATTGGACGGTTCTGTTATAGAGGCATTGGTCGGTCAAGGCCCTGCACGTGAGATGTTCCGTGCACCACCACATAGACATAGCCCCAGCCCCTACCAGGGTGGCATGGCCTTCAAATACCTGTCCTAGGTCAGGTTGTTCATTCGTCCATCCACTCGCTCACCATTTTTGCTCCACCCCTGGTCAAAACTGACGTGCTCCACCCCATTCAATGACTCCAACAAGAAACACAATGCAGGTGCTCGATCGTACCACCCATCCATTACGATCAACCATGGTGAGGAGGGTGGCGGTGATGGTGCTCGTTGCATTGCTAACTCGCTATAGTATCACCTATTTCTTTGGTATGAATCAAATCCATCCTCAAAACACCATAACGATTGGTACGTTACCGTACCAAGCCATGTCGCTATAGTATCCATTTGTTACTTTGGTGGGAATTGACTTCATTATCAAAATATGATAACGACAGGACGTTACCAGACCATATCGTGGTTATTTTCGTAGTTAGTTATATTGGTCTACCATCAGTAGTACTAAAAGAATAACACATCAACTCCCGATAACAATATGTTATTGGGTGATTAGTATTTACTAACAATAGCACTCAAACCGACACATTTTAAAATATCATCACATAGTGCCACAAATGCATGTAGCTAACATAGCATCTCGTTGTCATTCCTATGATGGTTTAAGTCTACCATCTATATAACACTAAAACATAGAACTCATCTTATACCATATAAGCATTACTTTTTTGCAAGTTAAGTATATGATAAAGCATATGGGACACTATTTAGAATAAAGTGTATGGTACACTATTTAGCATATAAGTGTTACCTTGTTGATGAGTTAAGTCTATGCTAAAGTGGATGGGACATTAGTTAGCACATAGACGTTGCCTTCTAGATAAGATAGGTCTATACTAAAGTGGACGAGACACCATTTAGCATGTTTCCATCACTTAGTAGTAAGATAGGTCTAAATTTACTCCTAAAATGAATCTCACAACACCACTACAACAATAGCGTTGCTTTGAAGTGCATCTAAGAAAAAAGGAAGCCATGTCAGTTCTAGATAAGAATAACCAGTTCAACCTATATAAAGCATACAAGTTTTTTTTCCAAAGGGGAAATTATATTGAAGAAACCATAGCACAGTACATCCTAGTCTTACAGAAAACACACTAGCAAAACTAGAAAATAGAAACAATAACACCCAAGACACCAGAATGTTCTCGGCGTCCTCGCTTGAAAGTCATCCACTAGAAATGACTGTTGAGATCATGTCAAGATCCACCTCCTAACCTCACAAGGGGCGCCAAACCATGGATCTACCGCAAGAGCGAGCACCTAGAAGCTTCGTAGAATTTGTTGATGCTAAATGAAAATCGACAGCCGATGCAAGTGAAGGAAAGGAGAGGAAGAGGGATACGACACCGTTAGCCTCGAGATCGATGCCCGAAAGATTATTTCTTCATTGCCAACACTATCAACAACATTAACAAGGAACCCACCAAAAGGGATGCCAAAAGTGCCCACCCTTTCGCAAAAAGGAGGGAAGGAAAGCCTTATGCTTCCGCTGGTGAAGGAGCTGGAGCACTGCGTGTTGAAGGGCTCCTCACAACTAGTTGCGTCAAAGTCATCAACAGGACTACCAATGATAAAGCGGAGACAACAAAAGCACTAGTGTAGTGTCACTGCCCCGGGTAACCTAAACCCTAACCTACCTAATACAAATCTAGTAGCATAGGGTATGTACATCAACCATCAAAATCGACGTTCCCCGCACCCTTTGGCATTGTGGAGGTCACTAGAGACAAGGGGGCCGCCGAAATCAATGTCGAAAAGTGAGTCGCCCTTGGTTCACCATGGTTTATTGTAGCAAGAGGAAATGAGTTGATGAATTAAAGCATACCAAGTTGGAAAAAATACATCCTAGCTATTCAAGCACAAGGATATAAAAAGTTGTTTAATCACAGGCCAAAGTCAAATGAAAAAAATCAATCCTACTAAAGTCGAGATTGGCAAAGCTCCAATCCAGGTTTGTGGAAGTGATGAGTCAAATGATGCTTATGAACTTTTGGTATGGCAATTGTTCGTTTTCTTTCATGACACTTGATACATCATACACACTATCTATTTATTCCGTGATAAAATGTTGCTATTGCTTGGTCCAAAAACATTTGCTGAAAGGAGGGAATGAGAGCATTATGCTTCCACCGATGAAAGAGCTAGAGCACCGCGTGCAAAAAGGCGCCCTGCAACCAGCCACGTCGAAGTTCGCAACGCAACTGTTGATGATAAAGTGGAGGCAACAAAATCACCCATGCAAGGTTGCCACCCTAGGTAACCCAAACCCTAACCTACCTAATACAAACCTAGTAGCATAGGGTATGCACACTGGCCATCGAAATTGAGGTTCTCCGCACCCTCCGGCATCATAGAGGCTACCAGAGGCAAGGGGTTTGCTGAGATCGACGTTGGGAAGCGAGTCGCCCTGGGTTACTGTAGCATGGGGGAAATGAGCTAATGAATTAAAGCATAGCAAGTTGGACAAAATACATCATAGCTATTCAAGCACAAGGCTATAAAAAGTTGTTTAATCATGCATCAAAGTTAAATAAAGAAACCAATCCTACAGAAGTTGAGATTAGTGAAGCTCCAATCCAGGTTTGTGGAAGTGATGAGTCAAATGATGCTTATGAAGTTTGGTATGGCAATTGTTCGCTTTCTTTCATGAAGCATGATACATTATATATATTATTTATTTACTCTGCGATAAAATGTTGTTATGGCCTAGTCCATAAACATTTGCCAAAAAGAAGGAAAGGAAAGCCTTATGCTTCCATCGGTGAAGGAGCCGGAGCACCACGTGCCAAAAGGGCACCCCGCAACCAGCCGCGTCGAAGTCCTAAATGTGACTACCAACGATAATGCAAAGGCAGCAAAAGCACTCGCCGCCCGCATTAACCTGTACCCTAACCTACTTAATACAAACCTAGTAGCATAGGGTATGTACATCAATCATCTAAATCAAGGTTCTCCACACCCTCCGGTGCCATAGATGCTACCGGAGGCAAGGGGGAGCCTTCGAGGATCAACACCAAAGAGCGAGTCTCCCTCGGTTCTCCCTAGTTTACCAGGGAAAACGAGTCGATGAATTAAAGCATAGAAAGTTGGACTCGTCCTAGCTAGTCGAGCACAAGGCTATAAAAAGTTGTTTAATCATACACCAAAGTCACATAAAAAAGAATCCTACAAAAGTCGAGGTTGACGAAGCTTCAATCCAGGTTTACGGAAGTGATGAGTCAAATGATGCTTATGAAGTTTTGATGTGGCAATTGTTCATTTTCTTTCATGATACTTGATACATCATACACATTATTTATTTATTCTGTGATAAAATGTTATTCAACGTGTTCGGCTGGTACGGTCTCGGATTGTTTTAGCATGTTTTAGCTTATTCTCTCTCATAAAACACTATTTAATTATCTAAAATCATCCGAGCTATAGTGCACATATCTACCAGCCGAACGCCCCCATTATTGCTTGGTCCATAAACATCTGTTGAATGGACATACAACTTCGTGAATAATAAAAAGTGGGCAAAACACATACGCCCAGCACCATTTTAAAAAAAAGAAGTGGACGATACACAAATCACCCCCGAACCATTTGAAAACTAAGCCCGATTCGAGGATAGCAAAAAAAATCCCAGGGAGCCAAATGCAAAGGTCTCTCAGCTTTGCCATTTTGGCAACCATCACCAACAACCGGAGGAGAGAGAGCTCGAGTCACAAAGCTAAAAAAAGCACCGAGAAATCTAGTGGTGCAGCGAGCGAACCCTCCCCTTCCTCCGCCTCCCATTTCCAAAATTTTCACCGCACGCCTCTCCCCGGCTCCCCGCGACGACGCCCCCCCGAAGCTTCGCGAAGCTTCCAGGGCCTTCCCCCGCGGCCGCCCCTCCCTAGATCGCCGCCTCCGGCAGCGGCGAGGCTGCATCGCGAGGGCGGTGGAGGAGCCGGGCGACGGGGTCGACGAAGGCGGGGCGAAGGGGAGGCTAGGGTTTGGCGTCGGTGTCGGGCTGCATCGGCCGGCGCCCTGTGAGGGAGGAGGAGGATGCATATGATGCGGCGGCTCAAGAGCATCGCCTCCGGCCGCTCGTCAGTCTCCGATCCGGTGAGAGCTCCATTTCCCGGCCCATTCCCCACCGCGATTGGTGTCCCGGGCACCCGCATTGGGTGTTTAATGACGCTACGCTAACGTTCGGGTTCATTTTGTTGGGGATTCGCTCGGTCGTCTCTTGCGGCAGCGTTTGTTCGTTCCATTTGCTTGCTTGGTTGTGGCTGCCTACCTTACAAAGGCTAAAGCGTTGCACGGCCTGTTCCCTCCTCAGGTGGCAAGCGCTTTATTTTGCTTTAGCCAATTTGGCATTCGGCTCCTTGCGCTTTAAAGTCGACATCTTGTTTGTTTTTGCTGAAGTATTTATTTCTCCAGTTGGTCTAATAGATGTGGTTTTGGCTGTAACGCGTTAGCGATGTGAGCTTCATAGGACCATGTAGAAAATGGAAAGTAGCCTATTCACTGAGACTTTACTAGTAAAGGATAATGGCAGGTTCTAGTCAGTCCATTGGTTCAAAAAATTTTGCTCATTCGGGAAGGATTTAACCAATGGATTAATCAGGAAATGGCTCCCGTTCACAAAAAAGAAGGACATGGGAAATAGGGGTTGTTACATTGAAGAAACTCTGCCTTTTCTTCTTCTATAAATGCTAAGGAATTACGAAACAAGTAACCATTTCTCGTTGTCTACTGTTAGGGTGGTGACTCTGGCTCCAAAAGGCCAAAATTTGAGCAGGATGGAGCAGGAGATATTGTTATCGAGCCACACTTAACTGAGGACAAACCTGTGCGGATAGACCAAGAATCATCGTCATCATCTAATAGGGATGCTGAGGCAAGCACATCTACTAGCATGAAGCCTGCTAAAACTGAAGAACCAGTAGCAGATCTTCTTCCCAAAGAAATGAATGATATGACAATTAATGACGATAAAGCTGATGGCCACAATGATAAGGTTATTTCAATCTCATTGATTCATTGATTGCTGAGCACATACCATTTCTACTTTTGGTAGTCATGCCTCGTGTTCTCTGCCATAGGATGGTGAAGGTGTTACTCTTGATGGGAATGGAACTGAGACAGGACAGATAATTGTGACAACAATAGGAGGCCATAATGGGAAGCCAAAGCAGGTAATATATTAACCTATATCTTGCTAGCATCGAATACAAATTGTTTTTTGCTTTCATCTAAAAAGGCATTGAATACCAATGACAGTACATTACATCGAATATTGCTGCATGCTATGTAAACAGGGCCACTTGATTTTTATATATAGATATTTTAAAAAACTCCTCTGTGGATGACATTGCAGCAGCACTATACTACTTTTGTTTATTGTTATTGGATATTCTTTATGTGATGGATGCAAACTTTTGTTCTTTGGATATTTGTTTGATTTATTGTCCTATTTTTTTTTTGTTTTTTTGTTTTTGTTTTAGAACATCATTTTGTGAAACTCGAACTGTGAATCATTGATATTGTTTCTATTGGTCATACAGAAGGTCTCATACATGGCAGAACGGGTTGTTGGTACTGGTTCGTTTGGTGTAGTTTTCCAGGTACGCCATTTGCCATCTTTTTGCCTCAACGTATAACACTTATTTCTAGAAATGGAAGTTCACGATGCTGGGGCCAAAGTCATTGAACTTATCTTGTATAACAGGCAAAATGTTTGGAAACTGGTGAGACGGTGGCAATAAAAAAGGTGTTACAAGATAAGCGCTACAAGAATAGAGAGCTCCAGACTATGCAGTTACTTGACCACCCGAATGTAGTTCAGCTGAAGCATCACTTCTTTTCAACAACCCAAAGGGGAGAAGTTTACCTCAACCTAGTACTTGAATTTGTATCTGAGACAGTTTATCGTGTTGCCAAATACTACAATCGGATGAACCAGCGTGTACCCATAATATACGTTAAGTTATATGCATATCAGGTATATGATGATGTTCTGTTTCATTCCAGATTCCACCTATCAGATTTTTTTCAAGAAGTTTAGAATCATTGGTTGGTATGGAATGGACATTATGAATGATCTGTATTCCTTCTTGTCCAGATGTGCCGTGCGCTTGCTTACATCCATCGTGTTGTCGGTGTGTGTCATCGTGATATTAAACCTCAAAATCTACTGGTAAGTTCCCAGATGCACTTTTCCTCGAGGCAGCTTGAGTGGTTGGTAGTGTTGCGAGTATTCTGTTATTCCCTTTTTGGACCATTTTGATATCATCTTGCTTGTAACATCTGTGAACACAGACATATTGTGTAAGTGCACATCTGCAGATTCTCATGCACAATTTGTCTGCTTAAATCTATGAAATATTTTTTTTGTTCTGTTTTATGCTAACTGCTGAACAGGTTTCTTATTGCAACTTGATTAACCTTCCAGGTCAATCCTCATACACATCAACTTAAGATTTGCGATTTTGGGAGCGCTAAGAAATTGGTACACTTCTCTCTTTTAGTTTCTTCCTTTTGAATATCTTCATGGATTTAATAAAGTAAAATATCCATTTCAGGTCCCTGGTGAGCCGAACATATCGTACATTTGCTCGCGGTATTATAGGGCTCCTGAACTAATATTTGGAGCTACGGAGTATACCACTGCAATCGATATCTGGTCTGTTGGCTGTGTAGTGGCTGAGCTTCTGATTGGTCAGGTATAGGATCTCAATCTTAAGTTCACCTTTGGCTTCCAGTTGATTATTATGCCAACCATTTTCTGAGAGGGAAATAATTTTGTTTTACCATTGTAAAATCTGTCTTTTTTTTGGGTCAAAGATTACTATATAAACTACAAAATTGCAGTTTTGGATTTTATGTACTAGGATTTGATCAACTCACTGTTAATTGAGATACTTTTTATCTGCTGACAATTTTTTTGATGTTGACTGGGTCCCCCCCAATTGTAGCCTTTGTTTCCTGGTGAAAGTGGTGTTGATCAACTGGTGGAAATAATAAAGGTTTGCATCTGCTATCAAATTATGTCATGAAATCACTGGTGATACTTTGTAGACTGAATGTTTTTCCTTTTCTTTTTTATCCAAGATTTTGGGTACTCCAACAAGAGAGGAAATCAGGTGCATGAATCCAAATTATTCTGAATTCAAGTTCCCTCAGATAAAAGCCCATCCATGGCACAAGGTTAGGGATCTCTAATCTCTGTGGTATTTTTCATTTCAGCTGTAGTCAGTTGACCAGCTCACCTAAGTTTGTTTTTCATGTAGCTTTTTGGTAAGCGCATGCCACCTGAAGCTGTTGATCTTGTGTCAAGGCTACTTCAGTACTCACCAAATCTGCGCTGCACCGCTGTAAGAACTAATTTGAGATTTTAACTGACCAATTAGTGAATCCAAATTAGTATAGATGTGTCGCTATTGATACTAAGCCCTATATTTTCCTTCAGTTAAACCAGTTATATGCCAGTTGGTATCTGAAGCAATAGTATCTTGATCATGTTCATTTTATTATGAACATGAGTCGGTGTCATTTCTATGTTTGGAGAAGTATGAGAGCTTCGAAACTCGGTAGTTTCTGATGAAAGATATTTAATTATGTTTTCAGGTTGATGCCTGTGCCCATCCATTCTTTGATGAGCTGCGGGACCCCAAGGTCTGCTTGCCAAGTGGACGGCCACTGCCACCGTTGTTCGACTTCACTGCAGCTGGTAACTTTTCAATATGCCTAAATGATGTTGATGTTTCATTGTACTCTTGTCTCAAAACACATTTGGAACTGGGATGCAGAACTCGAAGGGCTCCCAATTGAGCTCGTCCATCGGATTGTTCCTGAACACATGAGGAAGTGAAATAGGTGGACGAACTGGAAATCCCTGTTTCTCTGTTATTTCTTCTGAGATGTGCAGGGCATGCTATGGGCCGCTATGGAGGAGTGATGTAGCTAGCTAATGCCTTGCTAGATGTAAAGAGGGCTGAAAGTTCCTTGATTGGGCGTGTCACCAAGACTAGAGTGTGACCCTAGAGGCAAACCTTATGTTTGCTTGTTGCCCATGGTGGAATCGGCTTGTTGTACCTTTCGTTTCGTTATGTTGTGTACCCAGATGTGTATCGATGATAACTTAGGCTGTTGTATTACCAGGTTCATGTTGAACAAGAGAATTCAGAGTGCTTGCTTCCGTCACTGGAAATCCCAGAATGTCAGTTTTGATTATTGCACGTCTCTTTCTATCAACCACTGGTGTCTCGTATATAAGCATAAAAAGTTCTGCCCGATATTGGCTTGCGTGGTTTAGCGATAATAGCTTTTTATGGTCGCAACAAATGAGCGGTTACACGTCAATAAACTGACAAAATGGTACAAGTGTCCAAACTCTGTGATGCAATGTGTATTTGTCTCTTCCACGTAAACTGACAAAATGGTACAGATGTCCTAACACTACGATGCAATGCGTATTGTTACTTCCCGTCTTGTGAAGATCTCTGAATCTTCCGTCTCCCTGATACCTTTGACCTGAACAAGTTGCCGACGATTGTGTTCACGGCCACCAATGCAAGCATAAATACGCGTGGCATCTCTCTCCAGATCTGCAATTGATGAATTGGCATCGTTTTAAAAACAGCAGCATAGTTTACTTGCATGTGATTGCATTTTTTTAGAGCAAGTGATGCAAGGAAAATAAAATTTTGATTATCCAATTAATTTTGCGGTCACAGATCTGAAACTTTAGCACGGATCAGCAGTAGCTGAACCGAACCTCATCAACAGGCAACAGCAGCCAAGAACATGTCATCAACAGGTTGGTAGCAAGTTGAGTTTTATAAGACAAGAGGGATCGATGGCAAGTTGAGACGCTGGAGTGTTGATATTTTGCTGCGCTAGTGCAGAAGTTAACCGCATGCAAAAAGAACATAGCACTTAAACTATTATGAATCGACGCATATTTATACACGTTTCACGCTTATGTAATAGTTTAGGGTTTCTTTCTTTTCTTTTCTTTTTTCTTTCTGAAAGTTAGTTTAGGGTTTCTTCGACCGGATATGCGTCCACCTGTAAGGAAGAGGAAGGGCTCAGGGCAGTTCGTGACCACAATGTGCCATGCCACAATTTTTTGTTTTTGTTTTTGCAACTCTTTGATTCGCTGGCACAACTACGATGTGCCGTACTTTTCTTAGCATCATGTCTCATATGTAATAGACTCATTTTCTTATCAAATTTTAACACAAGTGTGGCTTCAAATTTACTCATCAGACTTTCTGTGGCATCCGAAGGTTTGACGTAGCAAATTACGACACCAATTGCCATTTACATGCCAACCATCCACTAAGCAAGGCCAGAGAGCTGTTGATGCGCTGGGCCGAACTCACACGAAAGACGCAGGCGAACAGTAGCGGGAGTGGGACGTACCTATCAGCGTGATGCAAGGGGTCACTCACTCACTCGGCTCTGAAATAAACAAAACACACACGACGGAGCACCTACTCGTGAGCTATCAACAGCGACGACGACTTGTTTAACATGTAGTACGTTCCCTGCGTTTATATAGACCTAGAAAAACGGGTTAGATTTTGCGTGATCTTCTTGGACGCAAGCGCTCGTCAGGCAGCAGGTGCCGTCTACCGGGCACTGTGTGTGTGAGCGTGACAAAACATGTCCCCAACCCCAACCAGAAAGTCTTGTCTTTGGCCCCGTATTCTTGCCCGTTGGACGGGCCAATGCCAAAATTTGTGGCAAAACGTTACTGTAGTGTTTTCGTTGTTATTTGATAATTAGTGTTCAATCATAGTCTAATTAGGCTTAAAAGATTTGTCTCGTGGATTTCGTCTAAACTGTGTAATAACTTTTATTTTTTATTTATATTTAATGCTTCGTACATGCGTCAAAGATTTGGTGTGACAATAAATCTTGAAAAATTTAACGTTTTAGGTGCAACTAAACATGGCCCCGTTTTCCGGCGGACAGACCGACCCGCCGTCCACGCTACGCCGACCCCATTCGCCTACCGCAATCACCCCATTCTGCTCTTCTTTTCGCCCTGTCTATAACGCAAAAACACGGGCAGGTCGTCTCGTCGTGAAACACTACGGCCGGCCTCCCGGGCTTGTTTGGATCGAGACCTACGAACACGCCCGGGGGGCAACGCCGTCGATTTTCCGGTGCCTGGGACAGTTGGGGCTGGATCGAACATTTCTATTTCTACAAAATCCACCGTCGTGGCGAAGAGAGATTAACTGGCGATGGCGAGTGGCGAAAAGCGAAGAGTTGAAACAAATTTGGGTTGCAGCGAGACCATAACGAAAAGGACTTTTGTGGCTCGTCTTTTTCTATCTGCTCCTAGATAAGAACACACCCACTTCATCTACCACCGAAACAGAAAGGATCCATCCGAGAGTGTTGGGCACGTGAGCGTCATCATGCAAATCAACTATTAGTGTTACACACTAAAGGAGCGATCCTAGCTGTTAATTGAAGTGTTCAAAGGTTGACTAAATATATAAGCAAAAATATTAATGTTTTTGACACCATACATTGGCAAAAGTATTAATGTTTTTTACCAAATTTATACCTTTCTATATAAAATTGGTCAAACTTGAGATACTTTAACTTGGTACGGAGTACTGTGCTAGAATTACATTCTTTTTGATACGAAAGCATAGGATCTTAGATAACATGCTAGCTAATAACGTTAATAAAGAAACTATTAGCTGGCTTCTTTTACTAGCAGCCTAGACCCTAAGCGCAATCACAGCTCACATGGTCACCGTCACACACGCATGTTAGTATGTCATTCCTACTTGAGTGAGACTGTCTTCGTCTCGACCCAAAATATAAGACCCATTCATCCTTTGAGTAACACTACATACAAATAGTTTAATATCTATTTTTTGTCTTCTTTAACAACAAGACTTAAAAGGCAACCCTTTCTACAAATGTGTCTACAGGAGAGAAGATACTTATATTTGGGTTATGTCTCTCCTGGTACCTAAAATGGATCTTTCATATAGGTACTCTGTTGGAGGCTATATGTATTATATTGGAGATCTATTTTCAGTTTTGGTTCCGCAATAGGTCTCCGTTAGAGATAGCCTGAGCCAGACAATAAAAGGGTGGTAAATAAATAAACAAATAATCCAAATCAATAGAATATAAAATGTGGTATAATAATAAGGAAAAAAAGTTAATAAAGGCCTTCCATTTGCACTCCCCGTCCCGTCCTCCCTCTTCCTCCGGTGCTGCGAAATTTTGAGACCCCAGCCAGGAGACGCGGAGGCCACCCACCCCCACGGCACCACACCCCGGAATTCGCGCAAATCACAGAAGCGCCCCTCGCCGCCGGCGAACGCACGTACCCCCCGGAGGCGGCGGCGGCGGAGTCCGCTCTCTGCCGGCACGCATCGCCCAGTGGTTGCGGAGGGCGCGCCTGCCTCGCCGGCGCCGGCGATGGGCAACTCGCTGGGTTGCTTGGCCTCCGGCGAGCGGCTCGTCTCGGCGGCGCGCGACGGGGACGCCGTCGAGGCGCGAATGCTGCTGGAGTTCAGCCCCGCGCTCGCGCGCTACTCCACCTTCGGCGGCCTCAACACCCCGCTCCACTTCGCCGCCGCCAAGGGCCATCTCGACGTACGTGCGGATTCTTCCGTGTTTTCAGCGTTTTGCCCCCTTCGATTTTGGGTCAAGAATTGTTGTCTCTGTGCAGATTGTCACGATGCTGCTGGAGAAAGGCGCTGACGTGAACGCGCGCAACTACTGCGGCCAGGTAGATCTTTCTGCGTTCTCTGGGTTCAAAAGTTCTCATCTGTGTGTTCCAGTTATCTTCTGTGAGTGCAATTCGAACAAAATGCTAAGATCTGTCGTGCACAAGTGGTGGATTTGTCAACTCTTGTGCCATTGAAAGAGAGAGTGGCATCAAGATTCAGTTTTAGGTGACTAATTATGTTGCTCTGCTCAGCGATGGCATAAGAAAATCTGAACCTGTTATGCACTTGTGCCTATGCTCCAGAGCTGAACCAAGATTTGATTAGATTTCATAGCTCTTTCTGGCACTTCTGCACGTGGGATAGGAATTACATTTTTGTTCATTCTTCAGTTTTTTTATCTGTATCAAATAGTTTGTTGATTGGTTGCAATTGCTTTGATGGATGGATCAAGACTGCGTTGATGCATGCGTGTCGGCATGGGCACTGGGAGGTGGTTCAGATGCTTCTTCTCTTCAGATGCAATGTAAGACGTTGTCTAATATAGTATTTTTGTCTGCTACGTTTTTTTTTGGCTTAGCACAAGGTGGGTCCGTGGGTGCTGACTTTTTTTTTTTGGCTGATTCAGGTTACCAGGGCAGATTACTTGAGTGGTCGAACGGCACTGCATTTTGCTGCACATGATGGATTTGTTCGGTGTATTAGGCTTTTAGTTGCAGACTTTGTCCCAAGTGTGGCCTTGGAGGATATTGCCTCTTCCGTGGTGGATGGTGGTGATTGTCAGACGAACAGTGGGAGCAGTCCTAATTCCTCATTGGGGCAGAAGTTTAATGAATTGTATGTGTTGTCAATGAATCAAATTTTATTGTTTGAAATAACTATCTGTTAACTCCATGTTTGCTTCAGTGCCCGTGCGAGGTACATCAACAAGCCTGCTGATGGTGGCGTTACAGCACTTCACATGGCAGCATTGAACGGTCACTTAGATTGCATGCAGTTGTTGATTGACTTGGGTGCTAATGTTTCAGCTGTCACATTTCCCTATGGCACTACCACAAATTTGATAGGCAAGTGTTTGTTCTTAGCTCAGATGCAATGCATTGAACAATGCTATTTTTCTTTACTCAAATAAGGTTTCAATGCACTGGTGGAACAGGAGCTGGCAGTACACCGTTGCATTATGCAGCAGGCGGGGGGAAACAAGAATGCTGTGAGGTAAATCAATGCCATAAAGCAGCATCACCTTTTTGACAAGAAGCCCGTTTCAGACTTTCAGTTATAGCAATTGAATGAAGAATTAATTTGTTCTGGTATTTGATGATGCTGTTTTTGCAGCTACTAATATCAAAAGGTGCTAGCAGGTTGACACTCAATTGCAATGGGTAAGTTGTTTTTGTTAATAATGTTATGTAGTATTCCAAATCTTTAGTAATATTACCATTTTATCCATTGGCCAAACTCACATGAGTAGCCATAACTTATTTCACTATCTTGTGTTTAGGTGGCTTCCCGTTGATGTTGCTAGAATATTTGGACGGCGCTCTTTGGAGCCATTACTTTCTCCGAATTCCCACTCGAATGTCCCTGTATTTCAACCGTCCAGTTATCTTGCCTTGCCACTCATGAGCATACTTAATATAGCCAGGTTAGTGTTTAACAACTCACACATGTTTTCTTCAGCTGGAAGTAAAGTATTATAACTGAATTTCTTACTTTCATAGATAGCTATTGATGCTGGCTTTTGATATAATGAATGTATGTCGCTATGCTAGAAGACTTTTGATATGTCAACATATGCCCTATGCTTTTTGCAAAGTAAAGGAGGAGGCCATGAAAGCTGTTTCATTATGTATTCTAGCGGAAATAATATCTGTGAAGAGTTAGGGCAGTTTTGCATCTCTTTTAGAATTGCATTATTTCCAGAGATTGTTACTTTTACTAAGGCAACAATGCTTGGCTTGGATTGTTGGGTATGGAGAAAATGTGGTCATTGATCTGTCTCTTTTGTCACCTTCAATCATCGTAGTATAGTCATCTCGTACTCCAGTTATTTTATCATTTATGTTTCTAGTAATCTGAAATTAAGTATGTTGGAGTTAAACTGCTAGAATGAAGTTGAGTTACTTCTGCTGATTTTGCAATTTTACCTACTTAACTGGCTTTGCAATTCCTCCTTGGATGTGTTTGGTGTTTTTTCTTTCCGCTGATAGCGTTACATGTGGTTTAGATATAGTCATTCAAATGATCTTAAAGTTAAAATGTATTGAACATTTGTTTATATATTTTATTTGCTGTGCATTTGCAGAGAATTTGGGTTGCAGCATACCTTACCGACAGTTGATGATAATGATCTCTGTTCAGTTTGTCTAGAAAGGTCTTGTTCTGTTGCTGCTGAAGGTAACTTGCTTAAATTTTACCTAGAGAGACTTCTTCAATATTATCACATTAGACACTTGCTTAAATTTTACCTAGAGAGGCTTCTTCAATATTTCTCGCTTCACATGACACTGACTGCAAGAGATGCTGTCATTTTCTGAAACTTTAAAAATCAGTGGAAGTAACACAACACTATATAAATGAAAGTTAAATACCAAAACACTAATGGCACTTGTATATGTAACCTTGGTTGCATAAAATGCTTTTAAGCTTTTACAAAGCTATATGTTTTCAATAGGATTTCCGTTGATCTTTTTGGTCATGTAGATCATGCTACAATATGTCCCAATGTGTAAAGTGTCATGCTGGTATGCTGACATTATATTTTTGTCCTTTCAGGTTGCACTCATGAGTTCTGCATCAAATGTGCTCTCTACCTCTGCTCAATGGGCAACATCCGTGTTGAGTTCACAGGCCCACCTGGGTCCATCCCGTGCCCTCTTTGTCGGAATGGCATAATGTCATTCGTTAAGCTACCAAGCACACCAACAGAAGGGCTTAAATCAAGTTCAGCACTCACATTCTGCAACCCATGCATACTGAACACCCGATCTATGGACTCGCCAGCCACTGTCTCCAAAGCAGAAATCAGACGCAACCGTGTGGCAGCTGTCTCTTCAGAGCTAGTCTGTCCAATCACTTGCAGCCCATTCCCGTCGTCCGCCCTCCCAACCTGCAGGTGCAGCGACGATGATCCATGCGGTGCTACAGATGCACAGGATGGTTCCGAGGTCCAATCTCCCCGACCCTCGCACTGCGTAAGTATGGAGCTGGACAAGAGAGGGGAGGAGGATCTAGACCGGACCAGCTGCTCAGGCATGTTCTGGAGTCGAAGAAGCTGCCACAGGGAGCAACAGTGTGATGCAGAGATCAACGCTTGATTCTTTATTTGTGGTTGTGAATATGTTTGGATTCATAGCAGCTCAATGCGGGAGATGAGCAGCGGTTATTTTTCCTCCCCAGCTGTGTTCCTTTCTCTCCTATTTACAGCCAATATTTTCTTGATTGGTGAAATCCGGCTGCGTCCTTTGCAGCCGTAGCGTGTGTACTGTAACAGTTTTGTTACGATGGGTCGTGCACCTGTGAATCTAGATAGCTTCAAAGTTGCTAGACAGTTGCTATTCTTTCTTCTTCGTAGCTGTATGTAAATTGCAGATCTGGATGGAATTATTTTCTGTCTCTGAGGATAAATATTTATGTACAGCGATTCAAATACCCCTCCCTCTAATGATATATAAAAGACGTGCCTTCTTCTATTCAGTTTCTTGGTACAATACAGTAGCGGCTAAGCCTGAGCTCACAGGAAGTGCCTTTCTTCAACAATCAGCATTGCTTCGAGACATGTAGCTACAACAGATCAGTCATGTACTACTACTACTCGCTAGATGCGAGTCCTGGATCAGTTACGCCGACGCCGGCGATGACAGGAGCGTGCTGACGATCCTGTCGCCGAGTCCTGGCACCGCTGACAAGAAGTGGCCAGTACCGGGGAGCTCGTGGTAGTTGACCCAGCCGAGCGTGCGGCATATGTGCCGCTGCAGCTGCACGGGCACGACGCCGTCCAAATCGCCCTGGAACAGGTGCACCGGGAACGGCGGCTTCTCGAGGTCTGTCGGCTCGAAATCTGGCCACCTCCCGAACATGACGGCCATGTCGCGGTAGAAGGACTCCTGCACACCCTGCTGCGTCGCCAGCCTCGCCCTCTGCAACAAGAAAGAACACGGCACGGCCGGCAGAATAGTAAGCATCGCTTTGCAAAGCTGGTTTCGTTCTGGGGGACAGGACAAGGTAATTGAGGCAACCGAGCGAGCGAGCCGACGAACCGAGTGGAACATCCCGTTGGAGAGCGCCATGACGCGGTTCTTCTCGTCGAGCGCGTTGGGGAAGGGCGCGGAGCCGTCGATGACGGTGGAGGTGGGCAGCCACGGCTGGCTCATCCACCAGTGCAGCAGCCACGGCGCGTAGTAGGCGACCCGGAGCGACCACTGGTCGCCGACGGTCTGCTTCCTGTAGAGCTGCCTGGCGAGGCCCCGCGGTAGCCCGCGCCAGCGGTAGTTGATCACGGGCGCCATCATGGCCAGCCCGGCCAGCCTGTGCGGGATGTACCTGATGGCGGCCCAGCCGGCGTGGGAGCCGAGCGAGGAGCAGACGAGGTGGAACCTGTCGCCGAGCTCCAGCGCGTCGGCGAGGTCCTCGATGTCCAGCGCCGCGCTCTCCACCGACCGCCGCGGGTCCGGGTCGCTCTCGCCGTACCCGGCCCGGTCGAACGCCACCATGTACACGCCCAGCTCCTCCAGCAGCTCCTGTTCGAGACGAGCCCGTTCCATCAGTTACACTGACTACTGACACAGTCGCGCGGTCAAGCGAGCCTGGAAATGAAATGATTGGCCATGCATGCACCGTGCCGGCGCACACACGCTTCAGGTAGGCAAAAACAGCGAGAATTCCACGCGTGCCTAGTCGTTTTCGTGGAACGTCGGGGTTGCGTGTTATTCCTGGTGGAGGGTTGGTGAGCGACGACGACGCCGGCACACATGCATGCGTAGCAGCCGTCAGCCGCCCGCCCGCACGGGGTTGGAGGTGGAGTTGGTGCTGGACACCAACTTGTGTTCCGGTGCCGGTGCGCTATCGGACTAGTGGTAGTGGTTGCCACGGCCTGAAGCACACGCATACATGCATGCATGTGGAAGAAAGAAGATGGAGAGAGAGACGTGCAGCGCAGGCGGGCGAGGCCGCCGTCACCAACCTGGGAAGCGCGGGGCGAGTCCATGCGGCCGCCGGAGAAGCCGTGCGAGTAGACGACCTTGAAGCGCGCGCGGTCCCTGCTGACCCCGGACTCGGCGTACGCCAGGTACCGCCCGTCCCGGAGCCGCACCCTGGGCGCGGTCACCGGCGGGCCCCCGGGCGTCCCGCACGGCGTCGGTGGAGGCGGCCGGACGGCGTTCAGGAACCACCCCGCCACCAGCGCCACGGCCGCCAAGAGCACCAGCAGCCCCACCCGCGGGGTGCTCGTCGTGATCCCGGTCGTCGTCACTGCCGGCAGCAATGGCAACCAGTCGCACACACCGCGCATGTAGGCCAAGCAGACCCAGCACACCATGGCTGCACGCATTGCACCGATCGCGAGCGACCAGTAGCCTGTGGAGGCAGCTGCACCTGCAGCCATGGGAGCTGATGAGCTGGGAAAGGAAAACTAATGGAGTGGGTCGTGTGTGATGTTGTTGAGGCTAGCTTGCTTAGCTACAAGGCTTTGGGAGGACGGAGGGTGGTTCTTAAAACGTGTTAGGTATTGTGCTGATGAGCTATTGCGAGCTAAATGGTGGTGGTGACTTTGGTGACGCTTTGCAGTTGCTGAGATGTGGTGGTGGAGGGGCAACCAGGGCAACCCTTTCACTAACCTACCGACGACGACTGCTTGCTTGTGCACACACCGCACACATATATATGCTACGTTATCAGCCTCATTCGGTGCGTACGTGCTTTCATTTTCTGGTCATGCCAAATTGTTACCAGTAAGTAAGACCTCACCTACCGCCAACCCATTTCAATGTGCAGTGGTCTGGTCTCCCCCAACCCTACCTGAAAAGGCCTCGTTTTTCTCTGAAAAAAGAATTGGTCTTACACACCAGTTTATTACTAGATGCTGGGTCATGTTGTAGATGTGGGTCATGTAATATTTGTTTGATATTACGTATATCTTTTAGTAGTTCAAAAAGTTTGAGTTTACACGAGTTCTAGTCTTTCTCAATAATGATTTTCAAAGACTCCATGGCCATTCCACAGATGCTATGCCGTGCCGGTTTGACTACAGATTATTCAGTACTTGCTGTGTTTTTGAAGACTGGATGGATATATTATATATATACTATATGAAAACAAAAAAGAACTATTTACGTGAGCATGACGTAGGTGATGATGTTTTGCCCAAAGTTGCATCCACTGATGCTTTTGTAAAGGGGGGTGGTGCCACCACGACTCTTTTTGGCTCCCTCTGGATATCTGTCACACACCTCTTTTTGGGGGTTGGTGCATGGTGTTGATGTATGAATGGACAGCAATCTTCATTCACCCTTTGGCATCTCATGTAATACTACCTTTCTAGAGTCTCTCAGTCCTCACCAACTCCAAATACTGACCTGTTGGGAACACCCCGTGGACTGGACCAATGAGAGAGGTGGCTAAGCCTTTTTTGCATTGGGTCGGTAGTGATCTTGGTAGGTAAAGACGTGTTTCAGAAGTCGTGCGCGGCATTATTGTCAAAATGCAGATTGTTCTGTCCGTCTGTGGATGTGGTAAAAGTATGGCAGTACCTGAATCGTTTGCGTATTGGAATCACTCTTTAGACTTGTTTTGGTAGCTCATTGTTTCATGCTGATTTGTTCTTCTGATTTACCGTCGACAAGTCTTTCCATTCCCTGGCCGTCTAGTTATCGTCCAAAGAATACATCAGTAACGTCAATGGCGCAAAGTTTCTCTCAACAACAGCGTGTTGATATGAAGACTGAAGACATGATTTGTTTTAGAGTTCTGGAGACAACAGCGTGTCATATATTGCATAGGGCTAAATAACATTACAACAGTTCAGAGCATTTCACAATCTCTGTATCCAGGAGTGGAACTAGCACAAAACTTAAGTGAAGGCCTGTTACTGATGAATCTCTATAGTTACACGAAAGAAGATATATTTTCTTTGAAAACCCATAATTTGAATGGGGGACGTGCCCTGGGTCCGCCCCTATCTGCACCCTCCAGCTATCACAAGAAACAGGTGTACCAAAAGCTGAACAAGCTTAACGAAGACATATCGCCATGTTCGTTTGGCTTATAAGCCGTATTTTTTTAGTCAACGAACGGTATTTTTTTCTCACAACAAATCAACCAACAGTACTTTTAGCCATGGCTTATCAGCCAAGCGAACAAGACATATTGTTGTTATCTTCTTTTTTCTTCCTCATAATAAATTTTAGAAGTAGAGCTTTTGCTGTACTTTTTGAAAAAAAAAATAGTAAGAGCCGTAGCACCGGAAGTTGGACTGAAAGCATGAGTTTATTATCAACGAAAGAGTTATGATTTGAGAATTCCCTGTACCAATCCTCTGATCACTTTTTCTCGCTAGTCTTCGCTCGGGCGTTCTTAAAAATTTTCAGCCCAAAGTATCACATCGAATCTTGCGGCACATGCATGGAGTATTAAATATAGACGAAAAAAAACTAATTGCACAGTTTGGTTGGAAATCGCGAGACGAATGTTTTAAGACTAATTAGTCCATAATTAGCCATAAGTGCTACAGTAACTAATATGCGCTAATGATGGATTAATTAGGTTTAATAAATTCGTCTCGCAGTTTCCAGACGAGCTATGTAATTAGTTTTTTTTATTAGTATCCGAAAACCTCTTCCGACATCTCCGAAATATCCGATGTGACATCCAAAATTTTTATTTCGCGAATTAAACACAGTCTCGATTGTTGTACAACGTACTACCAATGATTTCGTCAATGGAAGGAATACTAAATCGGCCAGCTCTGAAATTGATGGCAGTGTAAGGCAGTTCCAAGCTAAGTTTTTCTGAAACGTCCACTCATTTGACCTTTTCCGAAGGGCGCCCACTCGTACCGGTATCGGTTGATTCACGTGGCATTGTTATCACGAAATGAAGTATGAATGTTTGGGTGTTCATTAGAGAACAATGGCCTACCAGAACAAGTTAATTCATCCAATCTTCAACGATCAGGGCCCTGTTTGACGTTAAAAGAAAGGGGGTCCTGTTTGACATAGGTCTATGAGAAATCTCTGGAGCTAGAACTGTGTGTACACTTGAGTTATCTTGATGTACTGTTTTCTTTCTATTCTACACAAAAATAGTCGCAAGATTCTTGATTTTAGCATACAAACTATAGATATTAGGTGAATTTTGGAGTTGAAGATGCCCTAAGCGGGCCTAAGAGCAACTCAAAGAGACTCGTTATATTCTTTCTAATTTACAGGAATGGAGGTTTTGGTGAAAAATGTACCCTTCAACAACCTCTTTACTTGTATTTCTAAATATAGATAATCCTCTATTCCAGATTTCTTGCTAGCCAAAGATAGAGAGCGAATGCGTAGAATATATAGAAAAGTTGTTGCAGGTACAAAGATATAGATAGCGACTTCTACTCAGATGACTCTCCAACTGATGATTTAGAGAGTAAAATTAGAAAGACTCTTGGAGATGCTCTAACTCAGGGGAAATCATAATCACAAGGATGTTGAAAATGGGAATTATCGTAATTTTTTTTTAAAAAAAAACTATTCTACCACCTACAATTTACTTTGTTTGCTTGACATCTCAAACTATTTCAATTGACTCAATCTATCTAATAAGAATTGTCTTCTTTTCGTTCTTCGCATAGAAGTTCAATTTGAAGTTTGAAGTTCAGGTATTGTTGGGTCATAAAGGACGTTGTATCTAGAGAAATACTTGTAACAAATTTTTATCATTATCTTCAAGCAACAGTACCTCAATTGTAATTTATAATTAGATGCTCTAACCTATAAAAGTAATGATGAAAACTCCATATTGTAGTTTTTGAACATGTTTTTTTAGGTTTTGGGAAAAATTTCCGGAACTCTAATACCTATTCTCTCCATGATACCAAATTTTATTCGGCAAAAACACAAAATTCCATCTCCTATCATCAAGATAGTTTGCCCAATCAATATCTCAATAACCTTCTACATTTAGATGGCCATGGCACATGAACATGTCCATTCCCAAAGGCTACCCTTCAAAAATCATAGATTCATATAATATCTAATAAATAACATCTAAATGCTCACTTCTAGCATCGTGCATGTACCGGCTTACAACACTTACCGTATAGGAAATGTTAAGTCTTGTATGACATAAGTAAATGAGTCTTCCCACAAGCCTTTGGTAGATTTCTTTGTTCACTGATTCAGCACATATTTTGTCGTCAATCTGAGTGCAGCTGCTCGCCTCCACATGGGCCTATTCCCTTGGGTTCAAGCTTCAGGCAGACCTCCATCGCCTCCTTAACCTCAGCTGACGCCACGATGTTTTTGGAATATTGCTTGAACACTCGTCTCCATTCTCTCTTTCTTAGGAACATATAAGGCCTGATCCGCCCTAAATATTTTAGGAGTGGCTTGATCCTAATCCGAGCCACATTTTAATAGTTATAAACCGATCCAGTTCTATCCATTTAAGGTCTTGTTTAGATGTTGTCGAATTCACCTCAATCCACATGCGTTTAAATTTCACCATATATGCACCACTTATAACATATGTATATACATCCACAAGACATGCGCACCACCCTATAATTCGCTCTAGCTTCGCCACTAGGGTCGTTGTGGTACCACAGAGAGGACGGAGGAGCCCAAGCCGCAGCACGCAGCCTCTCAGGAGTCGTAGCGTTGCGCCGCGCTGCCGCTCAGACCTAGCCGTTTTTAGAGTTGTTGCCACGAAGTCTCTTGTCTCATGATCCGAGGGCCGGCCCTTCCGAAGGATCCACACGGCTACAAAAGGGCAGATGGAGAATCCGATCCGTGTATTGCCCATCTAAGACAAAACTCGATGGAATTCCAAACTCGATCCAATCAGGCCCTTTCTTTCAAGAGTCCATACATGATCCATAGAAATCAGGCCACGAGTTGGGTTTCGAGTTCGGCCCTTGGATCTTCACGACCCATTACCAGGGCCATGCACTTGCTGATATACATATTTGGCCCTTGTTTAGTTTACCAAAACTCCCAACTTTGGCACTATGCAAAAAAAGATTCTCCGTCACATCAAATTTGTGGTACATGTATGAAGTACTAAATGTTGACGAAATCAAAAACTAATTGCACAGTTTAGTTGTACTTTGCGAGACGAACGTTTTGAGCCTAATTAGTCAACGAGTGGACAATTATTACCAAATAAAAACAAAACCTACAGTGTAGCTACAATGCCGGCGAATTCAGCCGACGCCGAATCTGGCCGGAACTAAACGCGGCCTTGGTCTCTAAGTCCATGGGTTTTGTCACAATATTAGACAGCCCAGCATTTATGATGTCGTATGCCATCTCATAAATTTGACTTTAATACTCAGTTTTAACACGGGGAAATGAAAATGAAGAGTGGAACAAATAAAATAGTTTGGTGGAATAAATTGAGTTGGAATTTTATTGAGACGGTTAATTAATCAGACAAAGTGAATTTTTCTAAGGTTGTAAAATATGTTTATATTCTGAAAAAACAATGAAAAAGAATGATATAATAACTCTGTTGAAAAACTTTCATTTTTCAGGTGCTTCTTGGCAGCAAATTTTACAAAAGAATAAAGAACAAAATCTAAATGTCCCATTTATCATGAGTCATGATCAAATAACACTGTACTTCGCATCGCTCTAAAGCTAGTAAGCCAACTCCACTGTACTTCGTTCGTTGATGCTACCACGGCTTTGCGGCGGCTGACGAACCGAAGAGTGTCCGGAGAACGGTGTCCCCGAGGCCGGGGACGGCGGACAGGAAGTGTCCCGTGCCGGGGAGCTCGTGGTAGTTGACCCACGGGAGGCTGCCAGCGACGTGGCGCTGCAGGACGACCGGCACGAGGCCGTCCTCGTCGCCCTGCCACAGGTGCACGGGGCACGGCGGCTCCGGCAGCGCCATGGGGTCGAACTCCCACTTCCCGAACATCACGGTCATGTCCCGGTAGTAGGACTCGTGGATGCCCTGCTGCGTGGCCGCCTCCCGCTTCCTCCGGAGCGTGCCGTCGGCGTCGAGCGCGGCGCGGACCTCAGCGTCGCGCTTGTTGGGGAGGTGCGTCGTGTTGTCGACGACGGTGGAGGTGGGCAGCCAGCGCTGGTCCATCCACCAGTGGAGCAGCCCCGGCGCGTGGTGCGACACACGCAGCGCCCACTGGTCCCCGCGCCCCTGCCGCGCGTACGTCTCCGCCGCCAGGTCGGCCGGGAACCCGGGCCACCAGTAGTTGATCACGGGCGCCAGCATGGCGGCGCCCGCGAGCCGGTGCGGGATGTGCCGCAGCGCGCCCCACACGGCGTGGCAGCCCAGGGAGACGCCCACGGCGTAGAACTTTTCGCCCAGGCCCAGCGCGTCGGCCAGCTCCTCCATGTCCAGCGCCGCGCTCCGCACGGAGCGGTGAGGGTTCGGGTCGCTCTCGCCGTACCCCGCGCGGTCGAAGGCCACCATGTACACGCCCAGCTCCTCCGCCACTTCCTGCATTTTTTTGTTTGTTTGTTACAAGAAAGCGTTTGTTCAGCACGGTAAAATCAATCATCAAACGGTAGATGTGAATATGAATTGTTGGCAGTTCTGACTTTTTGTCCTAGGCTCGTTCGTTTAAATTTATCAACTAATTTATAAGCTAGAATTTACATTATTTTTTTCTTACAATAAAACAGCTTCGGGACCTAGTGTAACCGGTGACCAGATCAGCGTACCTCCTAATGCTGTAATCAAAGTGGAATTCTTTAATGAGCGTTGACGAAATAAACGATCTACCCTCTCTTCGTTTCGGCTGATTTAACTTATAAGTCATGACTGAAAGTATTATTGACTGATTTGGTATGAGAAAAAAATAATATTCGTTGATTGATAAATTATAACTTATAAGCTAAATACGACCAAAGAAGAGGCTGATGAGCTTTCTGATCACCCTTAATCTCGGCCGTCGATTTGTAAGCGACAACTCAGGCTACTGGCAGCTAGGACAGCTGTTTATTTAATTTTCTGCACGTTCGGATGAGTGGATGACAGCTACTACTTCGGAAGTCCATTTCACTGTGCTGTGCCACGTGGTCTCCAACTCCGTACGAGTACATCATTACAGCTGGCTTGGACTGGAGTCTGGAATGGAGCCGATGATGATGCTGTACGTAATGCAGAGAGACGAATGGCTGCGTGCTAACCTGTGAGGCGCGGAGGCTGTCGAGGCGCGACCCGGAGAAGCCGTGCGAGAAGACGATCCGGTAGCGCGCGGCCTCCCTGGGCACGCCGGACTCCTCGTAGGCCAGGTGGCGGCCGTCGCGCAGGCGCACCCGGCGCGCCGTCACGGGCGGGCCCCCGGGCGCCCCGCACACCCGCGGCGCCGGCGGCGGCTGCAGCGCGGCCCGGCACAGCCACTCGCCCAGCTGCCCCACCAGCAGCACGGAGGCGGCGGCCTCGTCGCCCTTCCCGCGCTTGCCGCCGCAGCCGAGCGCTTGCGTGGACGCCCACAGCAGCCGCTCCATTGGTCCGACGGATCGGGCAGCCGGGATGCGCTGCTGCTGCTTGCTCGCCGGCTACTCGCGCTGTTGGTCTTGCGGAGGAGGACTGGGACCGCAGCTGCAGGCGGCCGGCCGGATGTATCGAGGGAGGGAGCGGTAGGTGGGGCAGCAAGCAGCCCGCGCGCCGGTGTTATTTATCGGGGTGCTCGCCTCACACTCGCGTACTGTGGCATGTGGACGTGGTCGTGCTGCGTGCTCGCTCGAGTGGATGGCTGGCTTCCCGGACGACTCGGCTTTGGCTTTGTTTATTCGCCGGGGACAACGCGGTTTTACGGAGTATGCCGCCAACCGGCGCGCCCGCGAACGCGCGTGGGTGGCCGTCCCGATGGGCCAGGGCCACGCCGAGCTTCCTGCTGGCTGCTGCATCGTGTGATGTCCTCCGAGTCGCGTGTGTGTCGTCGCAGTTGGCCAGCTGCTGCACGAGCACGGATGCACCTGCAGTCCTGCACACCGGACGTTTTTTATGAGCTCAGAGCACAAGTGCAAGCTGAGGGAATTAAAGTGTGACTAAATAAGCAATGCTTACCCATGACTGCTGGTTTGGATGTATGTGTAATAATGTAGTACGGTTTCCTCTCCCCGTTAATTTACTTCCAAGTCTATTGCGCTTTCTTGAACGAGTGGGCCTTCAGGGGCCGACGCTCCATGATTTTGTGATAATACGTTATCATCTGATGATCATATACTTATATATTTCTTGGTTTCCCGTGTTCCGTTCCGCTCTCAAAATCATAATAGATTACCTCGGTCCTGTTCTGCACACTACTTCAACAGTACTTTTCCTTTTCAACGAACAAATAATTTTTTTCTCTCACAATAAATCAGAATAAGCATCAGCATAAGCTAATTGTATATAAGATGCCCACGAATGTCAAGACTCAGACTACAAAAATATTTCACTAATAATTTGACATTTTTTAATTATTATAATGCAAGTTTGATATGGTTACGTTTAATTATACTATCTAATTATTATAAATATATAAACATAATAATATATTAAAAATAAATAAAGTAGTGAATGTGTAATTTAGAAGACCGTGTCATATCAAATTACGTATTACAGCTACTTAGTATTTTCCTCTTACAACATTCACTATAAGCATCAGCATAAACTAAATTTCAGCATAAGCGAAGGGGGCTCGGTAGGTGGTCATCCATTTTCTATACTACTCCCATTTCTCAGCGAACAAAGTTGCTACGGTTAACACTGTTTGGCCACCAAACCTGGACCAACTTCTACGGGCTCGGGAGATTCCGGCAGTTGTGCCGAACCTGCTGGCGCCACGACAAAGGTTACCCCACCTGGAACTCAAAGCTTGGCTGTAGCTAGTTTTTTCTTTTTTTTTTTAAACATCGAATTCTTGAGACATGCAAGTTGCTTGAAATAAGTGCGATATAGTTTTTTTTATATAATAGATGGTCATTTGTGTACCTTTAGTACATATAAGCTTGCAATAAGCTTAAACTTTAGATGTATTTACGTATTTTTTTTGTGCAGACTGTTTCTTCTTAAAGAAGATTAAAGCTGGAATTATCTTTCAATTATAATAAAAAGTACTCCACGAATGCAACGGGATATTATTGCATGCAGATGGTGCCACTCGCCCGGCACAGATACATCTGGCACAGCTACACTTGCCGATTTTTCGTTCCATATATACTTGTTTTTTTCACTTTCAGATACGCACAAAAAAGCCTCAACCTAGGTGTTGTCCTCAATAATGTATCATACATTCCTATTCCACAACAATGGAGACTAAGGGCTTGCCAATCATCCGGTCCAAACGTTCAGACCGGAGCAAGCTGCCGGCAATCATCCATACGCGCATAGATTCTTTTTTTGGGCCACTATTTCCTAACTGGGCTAGATAGATAGTATAAACATGTGCAGATAGATTAGATATTATCCGTCCAGCTACAAGCAAATAGGCCCTAGAGTCCCCGATGAGTCTAATGGTGACGCACTCCATGAACTACGGGGACTCTTCTGTCTTCTCGGTCACCACTCACCTGCTCAGCAGAGGCTTTGCGGGCACCGTTGCTGCACGGCCGCTGCCCAGTGTTTGGCACGGCTAGCTGTAAATCGTGGCTGTCTCCGTATCCAACCGCGCAAAAACACTCCTCGCGTCGTCGTTTGGTGCAGCTAGGCTTTGCGAGCACCGTTGCTGCACGGCCGCCGCCCAGTATTTGGCACGGCTAGCTAATCGTGGCTGCCCCCGTATCCAAACGCGCAAAAACACTCCTCGTGTCGTCGTTTGGTGCAGCTCCTCCGGCTCGACTGCTGAAGCTGCCAACGGAGCCGGACAGCCGGACTGCCACCAAACAGGCCGGCAAAACTTGCAACAGTCCATGCTTCAGCTGCTTCACGACATAATGCAGAGTAGGTGGAACCAACGTATTTTAACACACTAGTTTATTACACATCGCTGCCATCGCTCAAGACATTGATTCAGGTAAAAACGGTATTTTAAGATAGTTTAGTACATACAAACTCAATATTTATTCAGGCCACAAATTCTGCACAGCTCACTTTTTACATCCACCAAACATACAAACTCAATATTTATTCAGGCCACAAATATGCAGAATCGTGTGCGCACAAACAAGCACAAGATGCAGGTACTCTAATGATCAAAGTATCTAGAACCATACTATATTTTGCTTCTGCTGCTGGAAGCATGTGAATACAGTGAAATATCATTTTAACCTACTGGCCAGTTGCTACAGAATGTCAAATGGTGCCTCAAAAGTTGTCGAGGGCTGACTGTCCCTGAACTTAAACATATCTTTCATACCAATCCTTGGGAGATGAACCCCAATGTTTTAACTATCATAAGTAACTGGAATACATTTGTGTATAATCAACTCTGATACTAAGTCAAAATTTATGTGGCTTATTTCACCCCCCCAAATTGAAAACAACAGCAGCCAAAAAGGATGAAGATAGCTTCCTAATGCAAAACCTGACTTTTGGGACCATATCAGGAGTTCAGGACAAATCAAATATCCATCATTCCAATGGTCAAACTACAGCTTGCTCATCTGGGGCATAATGCCCAAAATTTACCTGTGTTTCCGAGATTTACCCCTGGATTTCACTTTCTTTTCAAGATTTTTGACCTTGTAGCCAAGAGCAGCAGCATCATGTTGGCCCAGACCAGATCGCTGGGCTCCTGCGATTGCTACTGGTGACTCTGCGGCTGGTATTGCCTTAGATCCGCCAAACATATTGAAGATTGGCTTTGCCGTGAACGAAGGCTGAGCTTCCAAAGCAGGAAGATTAAACCACATCCTCACAGCTGGCCGCCGGATAACTGATGAAAAGATATGATGGGGCACAAATTATCAACTATTAGACCATGAAAGAGAACACGAGATCCTACAGATTCAGCCAAAGTCTGGGATCACTCACCAATACCATATAATAGGGTGAATATGTTTGATGTGATCCAGTAACAGAAAATTGCCTGGACAAAAGAAATAAAAATTAGGACTACTGAGGAAACGAGTACATCACATATATTACACCAAAATAAGAGGACTAGTTGGAATAAACAATGCTACTGCCTTGACTTCTAGGCTTCTAGACTAGTTTAGTGCCCTATGCAAGACTAATAACATGCATTTTTGTAAATTTCATGTACATATCAAAATTCAGAATCCAATCAAGCCCTAAGAAAAAAATTAATTATAAAGTGCTTGTATGACCATCCATGCTGTTTTCTTAGTACCTCGGAGCTACAATAAAGTTATCTTCTAACACAGAGCTAAACACCAACAATATTACGGGGCCCACTATAAGGGTAACAGGGCTTAGGCGCTACCAATACAACGTAGTGATCCATAATAGGGTTTTAGAGTACAGCAATGGCAGGTGGGGCTATTGCAGTATTAGCCATTTTATGTGTCGGCAGCCAGCCAGCCCTTCCTCATTAGCTAGAGATATAGGATCAATTAGGGATATGATTAAATACGATTTGTCAGAGCACTTCCAGGATTCCACCTAAATTAGATCTATTTTGTCATAGAGTCCATCTAAATATAAATTCACCCTAAATTGTTTTCTCTCACAACAGTCCCCCTAAATTTCAACCACTATCTTTTAAACATATCTGGGCCCAGTTTCTGTATTGAACTATTGATCTAGTCTTCGTTTTTCTGTCAGACGCTGATCGCCTCTTGTTGAGTCCTACACCATGGTAGCTCATTGGTAAGAATCCCACAGGTCCTGACAACATTTTAACACCAGCCGGCAGCTGCCGGGGGAAGTTGCACCTGCCGGGACAAACAGCAACCGGCAGATGGAAATTGCCATGGGCATGGCCTGGTGGTACCAGGTGGTTTGTATGCGAGGGAAGGGCCACTTGGCGCGTGACGGGGGCTAGCAGGGAAAGGGCACGTGCAGAAAAAAATGGGTGCTAAGTATGCAACCAAGAATTGAGGGACAAAGAGTCATTTAGGGTGCCATTAAATTTAGGAAATTGAATAAGGAAACTATTGAAGGAAGTTTTTTTCGGGTACACCTTAATTTTGATTATAGGGGGTTGAATAGGAGCATTCTTGAAGATGCACATAGGAGAGATTGGGCCTTCCTTAGGACCAATTTGGTAGGAATCCACTAAAAGGGCTTCAGCTCCGGCTCCTCGTGTGGAGCAACTTCTCTGGTGGAGCTGAAACCGTTTGGCAAAAACAGATAATTTGTGTCAAGTTTGTGAGGACTGAGGGGCCAGGAGAAGCCACATTTTCATGGCTCCGGCTCCTCAGTACAAAAACAGCTCCAGCTCCTCTGGGCTCCTTTCAAAGGAACCGCTTTTTAGATGGCCGTTTGGTACGACTCCGCAGCAAGAGCTGCAAGAAGCTGGAGCTGTGCCAAAGGGACCCTTAGCAATCAAGGGATTCTTCTCTATATAAAGGGAGGTGATGTATAAGGGAAGGAGGCAGCGGAGAAGAATTAATCCCTAGTCTCCCCAATAGTCTAGTCTCCCACGAAGCCAATTCCACACGGCTATCTTCCTGGCAGTGTTTACCCTTGATGAACTACAGTTCATAAAATCTGGTATCAGATTGCATTGGTTTCAATCCAATCTCGTGGCTTCTGCTGACACCAACCTATCAATTACGGATATATCTGCCACCATGTTGGCTGGCTGTGCAAAAATACAAGACTTGATTGGGAAGTCAAAGGAGAGGATGGGCATGAATGCTAGGCAGTGGTGCGCCTATAGGCAGCAGTGTGGATGCCTGGCGAGGTGTCAAGTACAGGCGACAAACTAGTGGTATATGGTATTGCCTTGGGCGATGCCACAATCTTCCATGGTGGAAACAAAGACACTTATGTCCTCAACGGGTCCGATGACCTATGTTACACGGATACTTCCCTGAAGACGCGTATCGCGTATCCGATACGTATCGGATACGGATACGTGTCCGATACGATACGTATCCAACAAGTATCCGTTTTTTTATTATTTTTGTAATATTCGGATACGCCACCGGACACGTATCCGTCGTCTAGCCCAGCCCAGTAGAAGCCCAGAAGACGTACCTTATCCTCTGCCCCGACGCCTGCAGTCCGCATCGGCGCATTCCCGCAGTCCCGCACGACGGCAAGCTCACGGCTGCGCCCGCGCGTCGCGCCGCAACCCCGCTCGCCGGCCGCCGGCCACTGGCGATGAGCCTCCGCCTCCGCCTCCGCTCGCTGGCGACGAGCCTCCGTCCCTACTCGCCGGCCGCCAGCGACGAGCCTCCGCCTCCGCTCGCCGGCCGCCAGCGACTCGCCTCTGCCTCCGCTCGCCTCTGTCCATACGCGTCTCCGCCTCCGAGTCCGACCACAAGGTGCGTGCCCACGACCCTACCACACGGCCTCTCCCTGCCACGGATCCAAGTCCCTGCTCGCGCCCATCCCGGTTAGATCGCTCGAGTCGCGTCGGATCTGGACCGCCTCGTCGGTCGGATCTCACGCTGCTGGGTTGGTGGCGCCGGCTCCTTGCTTGGGGCTTGTTCTAATGTGAGGTTCGGTTGGGGTTGATGCGATGAGAGAGTTCCCAGTGTTCGACAGTCGAGGATGCGTTTAGAGGATGGTTACGGCTTAGAGCAGTATTGCTCGATGTGGGAGTGCTGGTAAATGGGCATGCTGGGACTTTGGGAGGAAAGCTTAATAGCTCATGGGTTTTGAATTTTGAGTAGCAGATGGGCTGCGGTGCTTCCTCATGCTTTGAGTTGTGATGCATAGGAATGTAGAGCTCTTGCTAAGGAAAAAGTCTTGTACATTTGGGGTTTAGGACATTTGTGTTGACTGTATTGTGTGTGGGTGGGTGGGTGTTTTTCTTCCATTAAGGGGTTATAATTTGTTTGCCTTCGATTGCATATTGTACTTTCGTAGTTATGCGCCCTGTCATCGATAATTCAACGTACATGTTATGTGCTGCCTTGAAGCTGTGGATCTGTTTGATCAGAATTGCTTCAATGCTCACTCAGCTTTTATCTTGCTGAGTGCTGACTGATTAGGCGCCTATGCAACCAAATTACAACTTGCTGACTGAGCATAATGCAGCACTGGTGTAACAGTTAATGATGTTGCGTTGTTGCTGATAGCTTAATACTGTCAGCACTCTTTCAGTCTTTCACAATTTTAATATGCACTATTATCTATTTTTATTTAAAAATAGTAAAACGTATCCGCGTATCGGGTTTTTGAGGAAATTGCCGTATCCGCGTATCGATATCCGTGCTACATAGCCGATGACATTCACCAAAATTGAATGGTGTGTCGTGGCAAGCAACTCCAGGCTTGACGAGCTGAATGTGTTACCAGCACCCCCTTCCCTGCGCACACACAAGCCAGGTGCCACAGGATCCATCTACGACCACAACACCATGCATCCTCACGCACAACTCCATCACGACAATCTCTTCTTTGACATTCTGCAGGCCTTGATTGCTGGCCAAGTTGACCCATTGGCTCTCATGTCACAGCACCAGACCTGCAACATCACATCTCACCAGCATATCACCCTACACCCCTGCTCCTAGTAGCATTGTGCGTACATGGACGTTGTGCTAGATAGAAGCAACCAGGTTTGCTGAATTTCCATGGGATCCAGGATATGCGTACTTCATACATGCATCAATTTTGGTTTCTCACCTTAGAAGTAAATAAAATAAGCCTAGATGTAACTACAGTTCAATGGGGGAGTGTTATGGGGTGTGAAAGGATCAAGATGCCCAAGAGGGAGGGGGGGGGGGTGTTGAATTGGGCTATTTCTAAATTTTCTTGCAATAATCAAATCCTACGGTTAGCCCAATTAACCCCTTGTGCCTAGAAAAATGTTTCTAATAAACTAACGCACAACGGACTAGCAACCTATGTTCCAAACTTACTCTAGCATGGCAATTCTATGAATGTAAAGACAAGTATTGAATTGCTCAAAGTAAATAGAGAGAGAGAGTAACGCGGCGATATTTTGCCGAGGTATCGGAGAGTTGCCACTCCCCACTAATCCTCGTTGGAGCACCCGCGCAAGGGTGTAGCTCCCCCTTGATCCGCGCAAGGATCAAGTGCTCTCTACGGGTTGATTCTTCGACACTCCGTCGCGGCGAATCACCCAAAGCTGCTCACAACTTGAGTTGGGTCACCCACAAGCTCCGCCGGGTGATCACCAAGCTCCCAATCACCACCAAGCCGTCTAGGTGATGGCGATCACCAAGAGTAACAAGCACGAACTCTCACTTGACCACGCGAAGCCTAATGAAAAGATGGGATTCACGAATCTCAATCACCTCACTAAGACCTTGCTCTTCTTGGCACTCACAAACGTGTTTCTTAGCTGTTGGAATGAGCAAAATTAACTCCACACACGAGTGAAGCTTCTATTTATAAGGCAGCCTGAAAAACGAACCGTTATGAGCTTCTGCGGGGTGACCGGACGCTCCGGTCATGTTGACCGGACGCTCCGGTCAGTTCAACCCGCATTCTAGTGAAAATGTGTTGACTTGACGCTGACAGGGTCCGGTCACCACTGACCGGACGCGTCCGATCGCATTAAACCCTTACTGAAACCTTACTGTACTCGACCGGACGCGTCTGGTCGCAGATTCCCTTCTCTGGAACCTTACTGGAGTCGACCGGACGCTGCCTCTCAGTGTCCGATCACTTGACCTCTCCAGCGTCCGGTCGCACCGAACGCAGTCGCTTGATCAAATGAACTGACCGGACCCTGCGGCCAGCGTCCGGTCGCACCGGAGCCAGCGTCCGGTCAGCATTTGACCCTCCATTCACTTTCAACTCTCGAACATATGTGAATGAAGTTTGCTCCATAGGATCATAGGGCTGTTGTGGAGCTACATAGTGCTAGTTTTAATAAGTATACACCACACCTAACTCATTAGACTCATCTAGGTCAAGCTACCCGTCCATACCCCCCTTAATAGTACGGCCAAAGAAAAAACAAAGTCTTAAACTACTCTAAGTGTCACTCCAACTCCAATCGACACTTAGAACTAGTCATACTTAACCTTGTCGTCCATCCTTTGAAAACCGAAACGATTTTCATTGTAGGGGCATGACCACCTCGATTGCCCAATCGATCTCCATTACCATGACCTAACTTAATTGCCTCTGCAAAACACACGTTAGTTATAGTAATCTTTTATTGTCATTAATTACCGAAACCCAACAAGGGGCCTAGATGCTTTTAATCTCCCCCTTTTTGGTGATTGATGACAATACCACCTCGAGTATGTGAAAGAGTGAGGTTTTTGACGGGCTTGGTTCATATAAGTTTTTGTCGATAAGAACAAAAGTGTTAGTCAAGCTTATATGACCCAAGCCAACACAATGTACTCAAAGGATATTCATTAAGCATGAGTACGAGTAACAAAGCTCATTTGCATCGGAGTATAAACGCAGAAGCAAAGGCAAATGAGCATAACACAAGTGATATGACATAAATAATGTAAAGTAGAGAGCACACATGTCATATATCACAATTACGTAGATATCACTATCACATAGATATAATAGTATGCATGAAAGTAACACACGAATGCATAATAGTAATAGTGTATCACACAAATAAAACTCCAAATGTATATAATAAGCTAATACTAGATAACTAGCTCCCCCTAAATGTCGCTCCCCCTGAGTCTACATACTCAAACCCTCTCCCCCTTTGGCGTCAAACATCAAAACCTAAGGGTCAGTTGGCGGGGCTGCAGCGGACGAGCCGAGCGCTGAGGTACGAGGAGTAAGCTGGAACTGGGCGCCATCATCATATGACCCTGAGCTCTGTACTGACTAACCCTCTGTGGTAGGAAGTGTCGCTGAAGCGGTCTGGATCTGAGCTGGGGCAGGTGCTTCCTGTGAAGCTGCAAGAATATCGGTCGTAGGATCAGAAGATGCGACAGACGAAGGAAGCCTCTGAGTAGTCATGACAACTGGAGCATACATATGTGGCGGTGTAGGCATGCCTGTCAACTCGCTGAAAGATGCTCCAAGACTCTTGGAGACTGATGTGTCAGACGCAAATAGCGAGGATGACTGATCCGGTGAGAAGTCCGTATGATATGGTGTGAACTGCGGGGCAACCACTGGAGAGGACAACCACTGGGACACCTGAACTGTGGGTGAAGCAAACGGAGCTGGAGGCTGTCCCTGACTCTGAAGCCCACTGGGCTGTACTGCTGGAGTTGTCGTAGTGGTGGCAGGCTGAGCAATCTGGGGCGAGAGCTGTGACTGTGGGGACCCAAGTGCTGTTACTACATGCTGCATAAATCCCATAAGCTACTGCTGCATGAGTAACTGCTGCTGATGCATCTACTGCTGCTGCTGTCGCTGGAACTCGTCCTGACGAGCCTGAAACTGTGCAAAGTTGGCAGCTGTCTCCTGAGCCTGTCGTGCCTGATCCTGCTGCATCCGCTCAAGAATAGCAATCAAGGCGGGGTCCGTCTGCGGTGCAGGTGGAGTTGAGCTGGAACTGGCGGCCTCTGCATCGTGTCTGCGTGGAGGCATATGAGGAATCGACAGATAGTCGTCATCCAAGCTGTCACTAGACTCGGTCGCCTCCTGCTGTGCCTCAAGCTGCTCCTCCTCAGTAGCGACTATGCTTCTGATGATCTCGTCCTGCTGAGCTGCTGACTCTGGAACATCTGGACAACGGCTGGGCTGAGTGGGGGCCTGTGGTGTGCTGTGCCTGATCCTCTGTGCCATGTTATAAGCTGGAAAATCTGTGGTGGCACCCTTGTACTCTGCAACTATCTCAGGGGTCCAAACCTGCACAGCCTTAAGCATAAGGACGGTGATCCAGTGTGCATAAGGAAGCTGGCTGCGACCCTTGAAGCCCTCAGCTATAGTATCCTCCATCTCTAATAGAAGGAGGTTCCAAATGTCGAACACGGTCTGCTGCATCAGGGCATTAAGGAGCAAGAGCTGTAGGCAAGTCAGATCCTCTCTGTATCCCAACCTGAGAAGTAGTGTTCTCCGGATGATAGCCTCTAGCACACGAGCTGTAGGAGTAAGGTCACTGGGGTTCCTCCTCGACCCCTCACCAAAAGGCTCCTTGAAGCAATGGCGCACAAGATCTGTAGGGGGCACCATCCCTCCATGAGGACGCCTGGGAGGCTCCTGCTGTCCATAACATACCTCATGCAATCTGACAGGCTGATCCTGTAGCCTCAGTATCTCTCGGGCCCTGAAACTCATCACCCTGTAGTCTCTACCGTTGAATGCAAAGTGGACGAAGTTGTGCTACGGGTCAACGTAGAGCGAAGCATAAAACTGCCGAACCCAAGATGGCACATACAGTCCAGTCCGGCCAATCAGATCTGACAACCCCGGCAAATATAACAAGTAGGGGCGGATATGCTCTCCGGCTATTGCCACAATAGACTCTATACTGCATACCCGCTGAGATCTGAACACTGCCCCACTGTTGAGATAAGCATTGTAGAAATCCTCCTGGAGCGGTGTATAGAAACCCTCTGCTGCTCTCTCATCCCTCCTCTGAGGGAACCACACCTCAAACTCAACAAACCTCAGCTGTCGAACCTGTCTGGCCGTGGCGGCCCTCAAGTCAAGGTGTACCACTGGAGGAGGACCCTGTGGTCTAGGCGGTGGGCGTGAACCCCTGCGCTGTGTAGCTGACCTCGGTGGAACTGTAGCACTGGTACGACCAGAGCGGCGTAGCTGGGGTGCCGGCTCGGTCTCCTTGACCTGCTGGCTCTCCTGAGTCTCCTGAGCTGGCTGAGGCTCTGCTGGTGGGGGCTGCTGCTGTGGCTCCTGCTGGGGCTCCCCCTGAGGTCGAGGCTCCTCAATAGCCAGTCGACGTCCTGCCATCATGACAGTCCTAGGTGGACCACCATGACGACGCTCAGCCTCCTCAACTGCTGCCCTCTGTGCTGGTGTGAGCTGCGGATCTACAATGACCACACCACTGCGAGCACCACCTCTCTCGGCACGCTCTGCGGCCTCAGCAACTGCTGCTGCTCTCGCTGTCTCTGCGTCGGGGTACTTGCGCTTCTTAGATGTAACCTGCTTCGTTGCCTTGCCTTTCGGTCCTGCAGGCTAGCGAGGCGGGGGCCTCTGATCGTCATCTCCTGGACCACCACCAACATTCTTCGTGCGAGCCATCTGATCTGACAAGAGGATGAACTGCCGCTGACGAAGATCAACTATCAAACTGACACTCCCGAGGCTTGGCCTCGATCCGTACTCGCGAGCTTGGCTCCGAGTTGTCTGACAACTGCCACAAGGACCTCAACGATACCGACTCGCTGCACGATAGAGTAGATGGATATATAAATAAATACAATATTTCTAATAAATGCGAAGACCCTAGGAAGCAAGCAATGTAGGTACGAAATTGAGACGACGGGCTTTCTACCTGACGAACCGGCGATCCGAGAAAAGAAGAGACGTCACGCGGGGAACCTCGGAACCGGCTAGGGTTAGGGTTCGCGAACCACTGCGATGAATCGGTGGCCCTGGATGATTTGAAATCAATGCTTGGAAATTGATCTAGGTCACAAGCGAAGCAATTTGAGAACAAGGATTTTGCCTTACCAATGAGGAGGCAGGGCTAGGGCACGACAGCTGGATGGCGCGCGGTGGCAGGGGAACCGACGGCGGCGCTGGGTCGCGGGAGGCGCGTGGGAACAAGGGCGCAGGTGGCGGCGGCGATTCAGCGTGGGACAGCGACGGCGTGGTTGCGGTGGCGCGAGGTGCTCGGCGGCGTGGGCACGGGAGCTGCTGCAGCGAGCTTGCGGTGGCGCGCGGTCGCGGGAGGCGCAGAGGAGCTGCGGCGGCGCTGGCTAGGGCTCGGTCATGGCGGCGTACGGGGTTAGGTTAAGAAAAACACGACGGCTGCGGTTAAATGAGGACCCCAAACGCGACAGAATAGGAAAACGGAGGAAGTCCTGATACCGCACAAGATCCACTGACCGGACACTTCGGTGGTAGCGACCGGACGCTACCACCCAGCGTCCGGTCAATTCTAGAGAGGTCCAATTCCTCTGGAATCGCGACCGGACGCGTCCGGTGGTCCATGACCGGACGCAGGCAGGGTCCGGTCAGGTCAGCCTGTTTCTCCTTCAAATGACCGGACGCTGGACAGCAGCGTCCGGTGCAGCGTCCGGTGGTCCTTTTCCAGCAAATCTTCAAAGTTCCTTCGCGCTGCCTGTTCTCAATCAAGTCCCAACTTGAATAAGATTCAAATAAACACCAATTGGGACTGATGTGAATGACCTCTCTCAAACCCTCATATTTTTCAAGATATTTTGCCTTAGGCTATAATTCTTTTTAAGAAAATAGGCAATAAGAGGGCAAATGGAACAAAACGACAAAACAACATTCATGCATATGCAATACTTGTAAGTAAATCTAGTTGCTTGTCAAGTTTCATCCAAGGTTAAGCTTTTTCACACGCTTTTCGGTGGTTATCTTAACCATGTTAGACAAGCCCTATATGCATTGCCAAAAATTTAAACATATTGTATATTACAATGAATGCAAGGGACAACACAAGCTCAATTTTTAATGAAGTTACTAAAATCAAGTACATTGAGCTCATTCCGCAATCCACAAAATGTAGCCTCATCTAGCGGTTTAGTGAAAATATCCGCTAATTGATCTTCGGTTCTTACACCTTCTAGTGATATATTATTTTTCGCAACATGATCTCTTAGAAAGTGATGACGGATATCTATGTGCTTGGTGCGAGAGTGTTGAACCGGATTATTTGCAAGTTTTACCGCACTTTCATTGTCGCACAAAAGAGGTACCTTTTCTAGAACTACACCATAGTCTAGCAAAGTTTGTTTCATGTATAAAATTTATGCACAACAAGCACCCGCGGCAATGTATTCCGCTTCGGCGGTGGACAAAGCCACACTATTTTATTTCTTGGAGGAACAAGACACAAATGATCTACCAAGCAAATGGCACCCTCCGGATGTGCTCTTTCTATCAACTTTGCATCCGGCATAATCCGAATCGGAATAGCCAACCAATTCAAATATAGCTCCTTTGGGATACCAAAGGCCAATGCTTGGTGTGTGCTTAAGATACCTAAGGATTCTTTTTACGGTAATTAAATGTGTTTCCTTATGATTAGCTTGAAATCTAGCACACATACACACACTAAACATGATATCGGGCCTAGATGCGATTAAATATAATAAGCTACCAATCATGGAACCGTAGAGAGTTTAATCAACCGGGTTACCTCCCTCATCTAGGTCGAAATGTCCATTGGTAGGCATTGGTGTCTTGATTAGCTTATATTCATCCATCTTGAATCTCTTGAGAAGATCTTTAGTATATTTCTCTTGAGAGATGAAGATGCCTTCTTTCATTTGCTTGACTTGAAAGCTAAGAAAGAATGTAAGCTCATCAATTATGGACATCTCGAACTCCTTCGACATCAATTCACCAAATTCTTTGCATGAGTCTTCATTTGATGATCCAAAGATAATATCATCAACATATAATTGACAAATGAAGATATGCCCATCGAGCTTCTTGGTGAATAGTGTGGTGTCGACCTTCCTAATAGTGAAGCCCTTCTCAATGAGGAAGTCCCGAAGGCGCTCATACCAAGCTCTTGGGGCTTGCTTAAGCCCATATAGTGCCTTGGACAACCTAAAAACATGATTAGGACATCTAGGGTCTTCAAACCCGAGAGGTTGATCAACATACAGTAGTTCATTAATAAAGCCATTTAAAAATGCACTTTTCACATCCATTTGATATAGTTTCATTTCATGATGTGATACATATGCAAGTAGGATACGGATGGCTTCTAATCTTGCAACCGGTGCAAAGGTCTCTCCAAAATCCAAACCTTCAACTTGAGAGAACCCCTTTGCAACTAGTCTTGCCTTGTTCCTCACAATAATACCTTGATCATCTTGCTTGTTACGGAACACCCACTTTGTTCCAATGACTTTTGCACCTTTTGGTCGCTCTTCAAGAGTCCAAACTTCATTGCGAGTGAAGTTGTTCAACTCTTCATGCATGGCATTGATCCAATCTGGATCTTTAAGAGCTTCTTCTACCTAAGTAGGCTCATAGCAAGAGACAAAAGAGTGATGAGCAATAAATGAAGCAAGTTTTTGAGATCGAGTCATTACACCCTTTGATGGACTCCCTATGATGAGATCTTGTGGATGATCTTGTAGGAGAGGTGTATTTCTTCTAGACCATTTGAGAAGGAGGTTGTGGAGCATCAACATCTTGTGCTTATACCACCATTTGCTCATGGGAGATATGAGTATCTTCATTTTCTACTCTCCCATCTTTTTCACCATCTTGTGGCACATTTGATGAAGAAGGTTGATCAATGACTTATACATCATGTTCATCATCCTTTTGATTTGATGTCTCCAACCGGAATATTCTTCATAGCCTCCCTCAATGGTTCATCATCTACATCATCAAGATTCTCATGTGCTCCTTGGGAGCCATTAGATTCATCAAATTCCACATCATATATTTCTTCAACTAAGCCGGTGGCATGATTAAATACTCTATATGCTTTGAACTTTGATGAGTAACCAACAAGAAAACCAATATCACAACATCTTTGGAACTTCCCTAGGTGTTGCTGCTTCTTGTAGATGTAGCATTTGCAACCAAACACCTTAAAGAAGGAGACGTCCGGCTTCTTCCCATTGAGCAACTCATAAGGTGTCTTGCCAAGGAACTTTTGAAGGAATAGACGGTTGGATGCATAGCATGCGGTGTTGATTGTTTCTGCCCATAGAGCTTCATGGGTGTTGTACTCATCTAGCATTGTCCTTGCAAGAGTGATCAAAGTCCGGTTCTTCCTCTCAACTACACCATTTTGTTGAGGAGTATAAGTTGCGGAGACTTCATGCTTGATCCCAACTTCATCACAATAAGCTTCAATATTTGTGTTGTCAAATTCTTTTCCGTTGTCACTTCTTATCTTCTTGAGCTTCACTTCAAATTCATTTTGAGCTCTCTTGGCAAACTTCTTGAAGCAAGATGCAACTTCGGATTTGTCATGAAGGAAGAATAACCATGTATACCTTGAATAGTCATCAACAATCACAAGACAATAGAGATTCCCTCCCAAACTCTTGTATGTTGTTGGTCCAAATAAATCCATGTGTAGGAGTTCTAGCACTCTTGTGGTTGACATGAAAGCTTTGGTTGGATGAGTATTTGCAACTTGCTTGCCGGCTTGACATGCACTACAAAGCTTGTCCTTTTCAAACTTCACATCCTTCAACCCTCTCACCAAATCATTCTTCATAAGCTTCTTGAGTGAGCTCATCCCAACATGAGCAAGTCTTCTATGCCATAGCCACCCAAGTGTTGTTTTGGTGAATAGACAAAGTCTTCAAATTTGCATCTTCGGAGGTGAAGTCCACTAGATATAAGTTGTTGTATCTAAAACCATTGAATATCACTTGATTGTCATTTACCTTGGATACAACAACCTCATTCTCGGTGAACAAGCATTGAAAGCCAAGATCACACAATTGTCCAACGGATAGCAAATTAAAGCTCAATGAAGCAACATATAGCACATTGGAGATGGAATGATCATTTGATATTGCCACTTTGCCCAATCCTTTAACCTTGCCCTTTGAGTTATCTCCAAATGTAATTTTCTCTTGTCCATCTACCTCTTCATCTAGTGAGGTGAACATACGAGTTTCACCGGTCATATGTTGAGTGCAACCAATATCAATAACCCAATGACTTCCATCGGTCTTGTAGTTCACCTACACACAAGAGATTCAAGCTTTAGGAATCCAAACTTGTTGAGGGCCCTTCACCTTCTCAACAAGTGACTTAGCCACCCAAATCTTCTTAGGCCTATTCTTGTTAGGAGGTCCTAAGAACATGACTTTCATCTTTCCACTAGAGTCCTTTCTAAGCATGTAGTGAGCATTTAAGGCAAATGGTCTAGCATGCTTGGGCAAGGGTTGTGGCGGTGGAGTTTGACACTCATGAGCAAAGTAGCCTTCTTGTCCACACTCAAAACATCTCTTTGGCTTTGGCTTTGATTGTTGTTGTTGAGCTTGAGCCTTCTTCTTCTCTACACTTGTCACATATCCAATGCCACTTTTATCCATCTTCATGACAGTGTTCATAAGTAGCTCACTTTGGAGGTGCTTGCCTCTAGTAAACTTGCTCAACCCAATGTTGAGAAGCTTTTTCTCCAACTTGAGCTTCTTATTTTCTTCCTTTAGAGCATCATCTTTCTTCTCTTCCTTGAGCTTCTTGTTTTCTTCTTTGAGCTTCTCATTCTCAAGAATCAACTCTTTATCATGATCAAGAGTTTCTAGCATAATGGTGTTGTGGCTTTTCATTTCTTCAAGATCTTTCATGAGCTTCTCATTTGTGTTCTTGAGCTTGACATATTCATCATAGTCATTGCACTCAACCACTTGCTTGCCTTTGCCACTAGATCCTTGCTCAATGCTCTTATTTATCAAATCATCACATGATGTAGCTATATCAATCTTAACAACATGGTTAGTAGCATCATGTGGCTCATTTGGTAAAAATTCTTGAGCAATAACAAGAATATTATGATTGATCTTAAGAGTTGTATACTCATCTTTTAGCTTGTTGTGGCTAGTGATGAGCTCATTGTGCACCCACTCAAGTTTATCATGTTTATCTTTAAGCTCTTAGAAGATTTGAGCTTCTTGAGTTTGGATGATATAGTATTATTAGTTTCTCTAAGCTCATCATTAGCCTTTTTCAATGTATCACATTTTGCTAAAAGTGAATCATTTTTAACATCAAGCTTTTAATTTTTAGCTCTACTTTTCCTAATGATCTTAGTGTATTTTCTTAATATTTTGACAAGATCATCATATGAAGGTGAATCATCATCATCGCTATCGTTATCACTATCATCATCACTAGCATGTTCATCATCACTACTATCACCATCATTTGATACTTTGCGTTCACCTTTGGCCATAAGGCATAGATGTGTAGAGGATGATGGCGATGGTGACGGTGAAGATGAAGGATCAATAGCAATGGCGGCCACCTTCTCATTGTTACTATTATCATCGGATGATCCACTAGATGAATCAATGTCCGTGAGCTAATCACCGACGATGTAGGCCTTTTCACTCTTCTTGTGGAAGTCTCTCTTTTTGCCATATCTCTTCTTGTATGGCTTGTTCTTCTTCTTCTCATCTTCATCTTCATTGCTTGAGTCATCTTTCTTGCCCTTGTTCTTGTTCTTAAACTTGTCTTTCTTGGGCTTTGTGCATTGATGAGCGAGATGGCCAAGTTCGCCACAATTATAGCAATCCATCTTGGAGATAGGCTTTCTTCTTAAGCTTGTGAAGAACTTCTTCTTGCCATCGAACTTGATGCCACTCTTGTTGAGCTTCTTTAGCATCTTGGTGGTCTTCTTCACCATGAGAGCAAGACTTTCATCATCAACTTCATCTTCACTTGAGCTTTCATACTCAAGTCTTACCTTGCTCTTCTCTTGGCTAGCTTTGAATGCTAAGTCTTTGTCTTTCTTGTTAGAGGATGAGCCATCTGGCGTGATGTGCATGTACATCTCATGAGTATTGATCTTTCTCAAGATTTGTGTCGGTGTAGCGGTGGAAAGATCACCTTGATGTAGCACGGTCACAATATGCCCATATTTATCAATGGGGAGGACACTCAAGATCTTTCTCACAACGTCGGATGGTGACATTTGAGTAAGTCTAAGCCCATTGACTTCCTCTACAAGAACATTCAAACATGAATACATCTCATTAGCACATTCTTTGGGAAGCATCTCAAATGAATTTAGCTTTTTAATCACAAGATGATAGCGTTCCTCACGCTCACTCTTGGTTCCCTCATGGAGCGCACAAACGTCTGACCATAGTGCATGGGCGTCTTTGTGGTTCCTTACGCGGTTGAACACATCTTTGCAAAGGCCTCTAAAGATGGTGTTGCGAGCCTTTGCATTCTATTTTTCATAATTAACCTCATCGCCTTATAGGTTAGTAGTATTCCGAGGTTTTGGGAAGCCTTGTGAGGCGGCTCTAAGAATACCAACGTCTAGAGCTTCTAAGTACGTCTCCATGCAAATTTTCCAATATGGAAAGTCATCTCCCTCAAAGATGAGGAGGTCCATCCCCGTAAGACATCTTGCTCTAAGCGGTTAAGCTTAAAAACGTGAGCAGGAGGCTCCGATACCAATTGAAAAGATCAAGATGCACAAGAGGGGGGGGGGTTGAAATGGGCTAATTCTAAATTTTCTTGCAATAATCAAATCCTACGGTTAGCCCAATTAACCTATTGTGCCTAGAAAAGTGTTTCTAATAAATTAACGCACAACGGACTAGCAACCTATGTTCCAACCTTACTCTAGCATGGCAATTCTATGAATGTAAAGACAAGTATTGAATTGCTCGAAGTAAATAGAGAGAGAGGAACGCGGCGATGTTTTACCGAGGTATCGGAGAGTCACCACTCCCCACTAGTCCTCGTTGGAGCACCCGCGCAAGGGTGTAGCTCCCCCTTGATCCGCGCAAGGATCAAGTGCTCTCTACGGGTTGATTCTTCGACACTCCGTCGCGGCGAATCACCCAAAGCCGCTCACAACTTGAGTTGGGTCACCCACAAGCTCTGCCGGGTGATCACCAAACTCCCAATCACCACCAAGCCGTCTAGGTGATGGCGATCACCAAGAGTAACAAGCACGAACTCTCACTTGACCACGCGAAGCCTAATGAGAAGATGGATGCACACTTGTCTACTCTTGATTCACTAATGATGCTACTCTCTTGGATTCACGAATCTCAATCACCTCACTAGGACCTTGCTCTTCTTGGCAATCACAAACGTGTTTCTCAGCTGTTGGAATGAGCAAAAGTAACTCCACACACGAGTGGAGCTTCTATTTATAAGGCAGCCTGAAAAACAAACCGTTATGAGCTTCTGCGGGGTGACTGGACGCTCCGGTCAGTTCAACCCGCATCCCAGTGAAAATGTGTTGACCGGACGCTGGCAGGGTCTGGTCACCACTGACCAGACGCGTCCGGTCGCATTAAACCCTTACTGGAACCTTACTGTACTCGACCGGACGCTGAACCCTCAGGGTCTGGTCAGTACTGACTGGACGCGTCCGGTCGCAGATTCCCTTCTCTGGAACCTTACTGGAGTCGACCGGACGCTGCCTCTCAGCGTCCGGTCACTTGACCTCTCCAAAAACAAAGTCCTAAACTAATCTAAGTGTCACTCCAACTCCAATTGACACTTAGAACTAGTCATACTTAACCTTGTCGTCCATCCTTTGAAAACCGAAACGATTTCCATTGTAGGGGCATCACCACCTCGATTGCCCAATCGATCTCTATTACCGTGACCTAACTTAATTGCCTCTGCAAAACACACGTTAGTTATAGTAATCTTGTATTGTCATTAATCATCGAAACCCAACAAGGGGCCTAGATGCTTTCAGGGTGAAAGCCCTTCCTCATTATAATAGAGATCTAGGATCAATCAGGGATTCGATTAGATATGATTTGTTAGGGTTTGATTGGACCATCCTTAGCGGTCAAGGAATCCTCTCTATATAAAGGAGAGTGATGTATCAAGGGAAGGAGACAATGAAGAACCCAAGTCTCAGCTATCATCCTAATGGTGTTTACACCTAATGAACTAGGGTTCATAACAAGCAGGCACTATAGCAGCGGTCCATGTACCTCGTATCCTGTATCAGATATGGATCCATGGATACATGGCAGATACGTATCAGCAAAGTATCCGTAAAAAACAAATATGAGATAATTCTGGATACTTGGTCCATAGTTCAGGGCTTCCCAGATACATCACGCTGATATGCCCAGCGCACCAGCAGGGTAGCATCGGCTATGAGCCACCACTCTGCCTAACCCAATATGTCTGCCGCAACACGTCACGACTGTTAGTCGCTGAATTCTCACTCTTGGTAGTAGGAGAATTCTTACTCTCATCGAGAGAGGATGACACTAGGAGTTGGGGCAATTTTCTTGTCTATTTCTCACACAAGCTCACACAAATGCCATACCAACCCAAGGGGTTGGGGTTACATATTTATAGGCTGCTAGCCAGCCAAGCATATGCCAAGATGCTAGTCTAAGATGCTAGTCTAAGATGCTAATATGCTGTCCTAGCTAAGATGCTGTCCTCTAGTCTAAGATGCTGTCCTCTAAGATGCTGTCCTCTAGTCTAAGATGCTGTCCTAAAAACAGAAAAACAGCCACAAGGACCATGACCATGTGAGCATCATAGCCCCACAAAGACCAGCCACACATGAGACTTATCCATCATTCTCCCCCTAAGTCTTGTGCGTCGTCTTGTGGGAGAGTTGAACCATCCCGGTCCTGGAGCAGAGCTCAAGGAACTTGATCCTCCCAAGGGGCTTGGTGAGCAGGTCCGCAAGCTGGTCCTTGGTGTTGATGTAGCTTGCCTTGATGCTCCCTTCCTCCAAACAGCTTCGGATGAAGTGGTACCTCACCCGGATGTGCTTGCTGCGTTCGTGGAACACGGGGTTCTTTGCCAGGGCCAGAGCGGACTTGCTGTCCACCCTGAGCTCCACCGCTCTAGTGTCTCTGCCGAGGAGATCACCAAGCAGTCGAGCGAGCCAGAGCGCCTGAGTCGAAGCGGTGGAGGCCGCTATGTACTCGGCCTCGCAGCTGGACAGGGCCACCACCTGCTGCTTGACCGACTGCCAGCTAACGAGGCACTTGCCGAGGAAGAAGAGGATCCCGCTCGTGCTCTTGCTGGTGTCGATGTCGCCGGCGTGGTCGCTGTCGCTGTACCCGACGAAGTGTGCCGCCCCAGGGCACCTCGGGTAGTAGAGGCCGTGGTCGAGAGTCCCCGCAACGTAGCGGATGATCCTCTTCACAGCCTGCTGGTGCTCCGTCGTCGGTCGCTGCATGAACCGACTAACGTAGCCGACGGAGAATGCCAAGTCCGGCCGTGTGTGGGCGAGGTAGCGAAGGCTCCCCACAAGACGCCGGTACTGCGTAGCGTCCACCTCCTCCGTCGTGCTGTCGCGGCTCAGCTTCAGCCTCTCCTCCATCGGAGTGAGAGCTGGGTTGCAGTCGGTGAGCCCAGCTAGCTCAACGACGCGCTTGGCGTAGGCGGTCTGTCGAAGCGTGATCCCAGAGTCATCCTGGTGTACCTCGATTCCCAGGTAGAAGGAGAGAGGCCCCAGGTCACTCATCTGGAAGGTGGCCTTCATCTCTTCCTTGAATGCCGCCACCTCCGCATCCTTGGTGCCGGTGATCACCAAGTCGTCGACGTAGACACCCACCAACAGGGCATTACCTCCATTGCCCCGTCGGTAGATGGCCGCCTCGTGCGGGCTTTGCTCGAAGCCCATCCCCTTTAGCGTGGAATCCAGCTTGGCATTCCACGCCCTCGGTGCCTGCCGCAAGCCATAGAGGGCCTTGCGCAGGCGGAGCACCTTGCCCTCCTTGCCGGGGATCGCAAATCCCGGCGGCTGGTGCACGTAGACCTCCTCCTTCAAGTCGCCGTTAAGGAATGCCGACTTGACGTCCATGTGATGAACACGCCAGCCCTCCTGGGCAGCTAGCGCAAGGAGGAGTCGCACGGACTCCATCCGTGCCACGGGAGCAAAGGCGTCGTCGAAGTCGACCCCCTCCTGCTGCACGAAACCTCGTGCCACCAAGCGAGCCTTGTGCTTGACGATGGCACCGGCTTCATCCCTCTTCAGCTTGTACACCCACTTAAGGGTGATCGCGCGATGACCACGAGGAAGGTCAGCAAGCTCCCAGGTGCGGTTCTTCTCAACCGCATCCATCTCCAACTGCATCGCGGCGCGCCATGCCGCGTGTCTCTCGGCCTCTGCGAACGACCGAGGCTCGCCGTCGTCACACGCAAGGTGCAACTGCGCCTCCGGGTCCTCCAGGTCATGAGGCACCAGTCCCGGCACCAACTGGTCGCCGAGAAGGTTCTCCATCGTACGGTACCGCAACGGCTCGCCGTCGTGGTACGCGTCGATGCGCTCCTCGTCGTGAGAGAGCGGAGTAGCGAGCTCAACCGGGCTATGCTCGACACGAGCTGGTGTTGGAGTAGACGTGCCCGGAGAGGTGCCTGTCGGTGCTGGAGTGCGTGGCGTTGCTGGCTGTGGTGAAGCCGGCGAAGAACTCATCGCAGCCGAGGTCCTGGCTGGAGAGCGTGGAGCTATCGGAGTAGCAGGCGCCGGGGTCGGTGGAGGCTCGGGGACTGGGGTAGACGCGCTCGCCGAAGAAGAGCTGCCTACTCCCCCAGCTCCCTCGAAGTGGACGTACTCGACAGTGAAGTCGTCGTAAGTCGGAGCCGAGCCATCGTCCACCGCCTTGTCCCACGCCCATCCTCGCCCTTCGTCGAACACAACGTCGCGCGCCGTGCGCACACGCTGTGTCTTCGGGTCGAGGATGCGGTAGGCCTTCGAGCCCTCCGCGTAGCCGATGAACACTCCCGGAGTGCTCCTGTCGTCGAGCTTGCTGATGTGGCCAAGCTCCTTGGCGAACGCGAGGCAGCCGAAGACCCGCAAGTGGGAGACCGCCGGCTTGCGCCCATGCCAAGCCTCGTACGGCGTCCTGCCGTCGAGCGCCTTGGTAGGCGAGCGGTTGAGGATGTAGACGGCCGTCACCACCGCCTCTCCCCAGAAGACAGCCGGCATCCCCCTCTGCTTGAGGAGGGCCCGAGCCATCCCCACAACCGTCTGGTTGCGCCGCTCGACGACGCCGTTCTGCTGCGGGCTGTACGGCGCGGAGTAGTGGCGCTGAATGCCCTCGTCAGCGCAGTACGACGCGAATTCAGCCGCCGTGAATTCGCCGCCGTTGTCGGTGCGCAGCACGCGCAGCTTGCGGCCGCACTCCGCCTCCGCAGAAGCCTGCGCGCGTCTGATGGCGTCCGCAGCCTCTCCCTTGCTGCCGAGGACCATCACCCACATGTAGCGGGAGAGGTCGTCGACGAGCAGCAGGAAGTAGCGTCGTCCTCCCGGTGTGGCCGGTGTCACCGGGCCACACAAGTCCCCGTGCACGAGCTCGAGCCTCTCCTTGGCTCGAAAGCTCGCCTGCTGGGGAAAGGGGAGTCGCCTCTGCTTCGTCAACACGCAGACGTCGCAGAGCTGCTCCACATGGTCGAGGCACGGCAGGCCTCGCACCATCTCTGTGGCACTGAGCCGCTTCAGGGCCTCAAAGTGAAGGTGCCCGAAACGCTCGTGCCACTGCCACGCCTCGTCGTCCCGACGAGCAGCGAGACAGAGGGGTTGTGCCACCTGCACGTTAAGGACGTATAGTCGATTTGCGCTTCTGGATACCTTGGCAAGAAGGCGACGACGACGATCCCAAATCCTCATGACTCCGTCCTCAACCACCACGCGCGAACCGTTCTCATCCAGCTGTCCCAAGCTGATGATGGAGTTCCTCAACGCGGGGATGTAGTAGACTCCGGTGAGCAGCCTGTGCTCACCAGACACGGCGGTGAAGATGATGGAGCCGACGCCCTTGATCTCCACGCCGGAGGCATCCCCAAACTTGACGGAGCCTCGGACGCTAGAGTCAAGCTCGGTGAAGAACTCCCGTCGACCGGTCATGTGATGGGTGGCGCCGGTGTCGAGGCACCACCCGTCAGTCTTGTCGTTGCCGGAGCTGTCGCCGAGGAGGGCGTGTGCTTTTGGCTCGTCAAGGTGGAGGAGAGCCGCTGCGGCCGGTGCCGCTGGAGGTAGCTCGATGCTGGCATGTGCCATGAACAGAGCCGGCTCCTCCTCCTCCGCCTGTGCGACGTGGGCCTGGCCGCGTCGTGGCTGTCGACAGTCCTTGGCCCAATGGCCAAGTTGGCCGCAGTTGCGGCAGGCGTCGTCTCGTGCCGGCTTGTGCCTGCCGGCGGCGCCGCCCTGGGCGCCTCCGCGAGCATCACCCTCGGCACGTCCTCGCGCCCCGGCCTGGGCGTCTCTGCGCGCCTTACGTGGCTTGCCACGCTTGCGGCCGCCTGTCGCGGAAGAAGGCTCCCCCTTCCTCCGGTCACCCTGGCTGGCAAGCCACTGCTCCCGAGTGAGAAGGAGCTTCCCGCCAGTGGTGATGGGCCCTGAGAGGGACTGTGGCTCATCACTATCGACGACCTTGAGGCGACCTATCGCCTCCTCGATCGACATCGTGGAGAGATCCAGCAGCGACTCGATCGAGCGAGCCATCTGCTTGTACTTCTCGGGGACGCAGCGGAAGAGCTTTTCGACAGCTCTCTCCTCGCCGTAGGTGTCGTCGCCGAACTGCACCATCTTCTGCAACAGAGTGTTGAGACGGAGAGCAAAGTCATCAACGTCCTCACCTGGCTTGAAAGCCAGGTTCTCCCACTCCTTGCGAAGTGCCTGCAGTGTGGACTTGCGGGCGCGGTCGCTGCCGATGCGTGCCGCAGCGATGGCGTCCCAAGCCTCCTTGGCAGTCCGCTTGCTGGTAAGCGAGAACTGCATCTCGGGCGGGACTGCAGCGATGAGAGCATCCAGCGCCCGTCGATCTAGGTCGTAGTCGACGTCGCCGTACCGGACTGCCTCCCACATGTGCCGCACCTGGAGCTTTACCCTCATCACCGCAGCCCACTCGACGTAGTTGGTCTTGGTGAGGGTAGGCCACCCACCGCCGGGACCGACGTCCCTGACAACAGCCTGGAGCCCGTGGTAACCACGGTACCGATCCGGGGAGAGAGAGCCACGCTGCCTGTGAAGGCCACGCTCTCCATCGACCCGTCGGTACCGATCCGGGGAGAGAGAGCCACGCTGCCTGTGAAGGCCGCGCTCTCCATCGACCCGTCCGCCACCGTTGCCGTGCGCGCCTCCTGCAGGAGCGCCGCCGTCGTGCGCGCCTCCTCCAAGAGCGCCACCGGCGCGTCCGCGCCTGTCTGGGCTGCCGCCGCGCTCGTGGGCGTGCGCGGCTGCCCCAGGAGCGCCACCGCCGTGCGCGCCTCCTCCAGGAGCGCCGCCAGCGCGTCCGCGCCTGTCTGGGCTGCCGCCACGCTCGTGGACGTGCGCGGCTGTCCACTGCGCCGCCCGCGCTCGCGCTGCCTCCCTCTCTAGCAGCTCGAGGTCCGCGTCGGCGGTGTCGTCAGCGGAAATGGAGCTGCCGATGCTGCCGCGCAGAGCCTCGACCTCCGCCGCCGCCGCACGCGCTGCATTCGCCGCCGCCGCTGCTTCCGCCTCCGCTCTGGCTGCTGCCAGCTCCGCCGCTGCTAGCCTCGACGCCCTTGCCGCCGCCGCAGCGGTCTCTGCCGCCGCTCGCTCGCGTTCCTCTGCCGCGGCAAGTTCGGCCTCCTGCCGACGCCGCGTGCTCGAGGCGACCGAGCGCTGAGACTGCCCTGCGGACATGACGCGCTACCGGGGGGCTGCTGCGTGGGGAGAGGGCTGCTTCAGACGAGCTGGGAGAGGAGTGAACAGGAGCGGCCGGAGGAGCTGCTGCTGCCAACAGCTGGGGCTGTTGTGGGGCTGGGAGAGAAGATGAGCAAGAGATGCTCAGGCTACAGGATAATACGGCTCTGATACCACTTGTTAGTCGCTGAATTCTCACTCTTGGTAGTAGGAGAATTCTTACTCTCATCGAGAGAGGATGACACTAGGAGTTGGGGCAATTTTCTTGTCTATTTCTCACACAAGCTCACACAAATGCCATACCAACCCAAGGGGTTGGGGTTACATATTTATAGGCTGCTAGCCAGCCAAGCATATGCCAAGATGCTAGTCTAAGATGCTAGTCTAAGATGCTAATATGCTGTCCTAGCTAAGATGCTGTCCTCTAGTCTAAGATGCTGTCCTCTAAGATGCTGTCCTCTAGTCTAAGATGCTGTCCTAAAAACAGAAAAACAGCCACAAGGACCATGACCATGTGAGCATCATAGCCCCACAAAGACCAGCCACACATGAGACTTATCCATCAACGACGCCTGCAGCAGCAACCAGAGTCCAGAGAGCACCACCACCACCATCACCTGCCGGTGACGAGTCATTGACGAGCCATGGCGAGCTCCTCCCCTTCTCCTCCAGCCCTTCTATTTTCTTCTCTTGCTCACCCATTGTAACGTTCTAGAGTCCAAACGGCTCAGATCCACTCTGCACGTTGAATGAACCACACCTACCACCATACCACTTACGCTTTCGTCCTTGCTTCGCATAAAAGGATTAACCCGGGGATGGTGGGGATGGACTCTAGAAGTCTTATATGTTGGTCTAACCCACCCTAAACAACCAAAGTGGGACTAAACCCTCAACAACATCTCATTAACATGAACATGGGCCACTATGGGCCAAATTCCAAAATGATCTGGATATCACATACCCCCCCCCCCCCCCCTGCGGTGGAGGCATGAAGGTGGTGGTCCAGGAGGTGGCAGCCATTCCCACACACTCGTGCACGTGCCTGCAGCACCAGCCAGCGGTAAGTCTTCCCTGGTGTTGCCAGTGATGACTCTTTCTTCTTGATTTTTCTCCCTCCTGATTTTTCTTCCCCTCCTGACGTGGCTGCGGTGGCTCTCAGCGGCAAACAACTGCTGCTGCTCCTTGCTGATGTGTCCCTGTTAGATCAGTACGCGGAGAGGCTCTCCAGTGCCTAGAGCTGATGGCTGATCTCTGTTTCTCTGTCTCAATAAACCTAAGATCTTTCATGTATTCACGCTACATCTGACTTATTTTTTAGAAAAAAAATACTAAAACGTATCCACAATGCAACGCATTAGTTTTTTTAAACAAAAAATGACGTATCCGTATCAGCCAGATACCGACACACATATCCGTATCCGTATCCATGCTGCATAGGCGGTGGTTCAGGGCAGTATATAAAGATTGTGGCTGATATTGTGGTGGTAGTTTAATTAGTAGTAACATCACATGATGGATTCACAAATAAAATTGGAATAGGCGTCAGGCTAAGATAATTTTCTATGGTAATTTATGCTCAATATTACACATTAGTTTTCTGTAAAAAATACTTCTACATGTAAAAGTCAAAACTGGGAGTATTTTCATATTATATTACACGAATACGGTGTCCCCTATCTACATTTTAAAAAATATGCTATGTAATATTACCTTGCACTAGACAACTTGTCCTATAGTCATTTAATTTATCAACACATTTTCTTCTCAGCCATAATACATATAGTAAACCTTTTAACATTCAAAGAATTTAAACCTATGAAACCATAGGTCTAACAAACTTCACAGGGAATATGCTAAAAATATCTCTCTGTCCCATGAGGAATACAATCCTAGAAATTCTCAGACAGATTAGTTGACAGTGAAATGATGCATGCTCCTAATCTCTACTCATTCCCATGCATTGGAAGGCTTGTTAGCCTAGGTAACTAATGTTGCATGCGAATTCCAAAGGAAATAAAGTCCAACAAAAATGTTGCATGCATGGCTTTAAAGATAGCTCCTACCTACCTAGGATTGCATTCTTTTTGGGACAAAATTTGAATGCTCGAACTGCATAACATTTGGGATGGGGCATGTCTACCCAAGTATCTGTCACTTCAGATTTTTAATGGCAACATATTCCTTAAGTATTCCAATATTGGTTGTCAACACATTACCGGTAATGCGATTCATTGAGTCATCTCAAATAAGATTCATTAATGTAAAGATACCAAAAAAATATCAGCGTGTAGCAATATTGTCATACCTTAGCAAAATTCATTGTAAATGGGACTGTCAAAACAGCCATTCCTCTAGAAAAGTACTTCATTTTACCGGCCATAGGATTTCCCTCCATTCCTTCTTGCAAGTTAAGCTGCAATAGCATAATTTTTTATTCAGTTTGACTGCAGAATCAATAAACAGAAATAGAAAAGAGCAGATGATTCAGGTAGAAAAACTAGGTCGAAAGTATAAGAAAATTTGTGCACGAGCAGAATAGTTTACTAGATCCATGGACAAGCACAGTGTAGTTACCTGGGTGAGTTTAATAAGCGAATGCATAAATGCTTATGGGGACCAGATGGTGGTAAATTCAGGTCCAGATTAAAAAAACATGCGTGACATGAATAATTGAATATAGGACCATCAATGACTGCTTGTGTGGACTTCCATTTTATAGGCGGAGGTAGTTTTATTCCAGTAAATGTCATGTACGGGCGCCAGTACGTGAGGCGCCATAGGGCTCGCGACGTCCGTCGTGCAGCAGAGCGCGCTGCCCGCGCGGGAGTCGGGCCGGGCGACGCTGGTGCCCAGGCTGCGGCCTCTGGCTGAGTAGAGGAGTCTGCAAGGACGACGCGTGACTAAGAATAGAAAGATTGAGTCGGTTATGGTTAAAATAGGAAGAGTCCAAGTTGGTTAGGAATTGTAGCTCTAGTCGGTTAGCATCCAAGGTTATTTAAGCATGTACGTGAACTCAGGAAAGGATAAGCAATATCAGATTTCTCAAATATATCTCTCTCCTAAAATCTCTCAAGCCTGCGGCAGGGAACTCACCCTCGCCGGAGAAGATGGCCGACGGCTACGAACTCCGTAGCCGAGGTCCTGCTACCCTAGGGCCTGACGCCCTTGACAACCTGGTATCACGGTCACGATCCTCCTCTTCCCGCTCCGCTGATCCACCTACAGCCGCACCAGCCCTAGCCGTTGCGCCTGCGCCATCTGCACCCGCAACCTCATCTCCAGCCGCTGCGCCGCCAACCCTCATGGCGGAACCATCCAACGCCGACCTCGCCAAGCTGATCGCGGGCCTCTCCAGCACGATCACCTCCCTGCAGGATGACGTCGCGACGCTGAAGAAGGACAAGGAGAAGTCCGCCTCATCGTCGGGTACGGGACCGGGCGATGATGGACAGCACCACAACGACCGGCCGCCGCGATTTCAAAAGCTGGATTTTCCACGCTACGATGGCAAGACCGATCCGCTGATCTTCGTCAATCGATGCGAGTCGTACTTCCATCAGCAACGCATCATGGAGGAGGAGAAAGTCTGGATGGCTTCATATAATCTGGAGGACGTCGCCCAATTGTGGTACATCCAAGTCCAGGAGGACGAGGGCACTCCCCGGTGGAGCCGCTTCAAGGACCTCCTCCACCTGCGCTTTGGGCCGCCCCTGCGCTCAGCGCCGCTGTTCGAGCTCTCTGAGTGCAGGCACACGGGCTCCGTTGAAGAGTACCAGAATCGCTTCCAGGCCCTTCTTCCACGCGCCGGGCCACTGGAGGAAGTCCAGCGGGTACAGCTCTTCATGGGAGGACTCCTACCGCCGCTGAGCCACGCGGTGCGGATTCATAACCCGCAGTCGCTCGCGGCCGCCATGAGCCTGGCACGCCAAGTGGAGTTGATGGAGCTCGACCGGCCGGCACCGGCCCCTGCCCGGGCTGCTCCGCGCGGCCTGCTGCCAGCACCAGCCCCACGCCCGGCCCTGCCCGCCCCTGCTGACAAGACGGCGCAACCACCAGGCCGTACAGAAGGGGCCCCAGTGAAACGACTCTCGGTGGCGGAACAGGATGAACGACGCCGCCTTGGGCTGTGTTTCAACTGCGACGAGAAGTACTTCCGGGGTCACAACCGCATCTGCCGGCGCCTCTTCTTCATCGGGGGAGTCGAGTTATCCGACGCCGGCAAGGAGGACGCCGATTCGGCACTGGAGGCCCCGGTTTTCTCCCTGCATGCGGTGGCAGGTTTACCGGGTTGCGACACGATGCAAGTCCATGCCGCGGTAGGCGCCACTACTCTCGTCGCGCTGCTCGACACAGGCTCCACCCACAACTTCATCGGCGAAGATGCAGCACGCCGCTCCGGGCTGTCCGTTCGGTCTCAGCCCCGGCTCACGGCTCGGGTGGCTAACGGCGAACGGATCGCCTGCCCAGGGGTCCTCCGCGACGCCTCCATCACCATCGACGGCGTGACGTTCCACGTCGACCTTTACGTCATGCCGTTGGCGGGCTTCGACCTCGTCCTCGGGACACAGTGGCTCGCCACCTTGGGCCCCGTCGTTTGGGACGTCGCGGCACGCACCCTGCAGTTCCAGCACCAGGGGCGTTCCGTCTGCTGGTCTGGCGTCCCGACAACCGCGCCTCCGTCCTTAGGCGCCACGACGGCGAGTCCCACGATCACCAACGACGCCACGGCCGCTGGGGAGCCCCTGCTGGACGCGCTCCTAGGGGCTTTTGGGGTAGCCTTCGCCGAGCCCCAGGGCCTCCCTCCGAAGCGCGCCCACGACCACCGCATCACCCTCAAGCCGGGCGCGACACCAGTGGCGGTCCGGCCCTATCGGTACCCTGCGGCGCACAAAGACGAGTTGGAGCGTCAATGTGCGTCGATGCTGGAGCAGGGCATCGTCCGCCGCAACGATTCGGCGTTCTCCTCACCGGTCCTCCTCGTCAAGAAGCCGGATGGATCATGGCGCTTCTGCGTCGACTACCGTGCCTTAAACGCGCTCACCGTCAAGGACGCGTTCCCGGTCCCCGTCGTCGATGAGCTCCTCGACGAGCTACACGGCGCCCACTTCTTCTCCAAACTCGACTTGCGGTCGGGGTACCATCAGGTGCGGATGCGGGCTGAAGACGTGCACATGACGGCGTTCCACACCCATGATGGCCTGTACGAGTTTCTGGTGATGCCATTTGGGCTTTGCAACGCCCCGGCAACGTTTCAGGCATTGATGAATGACGTCCTGCGGCCGTTTCTTCGCCGTTTCGTCCTTGTGTTTTTTGACGATATTTTGATATACAGTGCGACATGGGCAGACCACCTGCGGCACCTCCGCGCCGTTCTCTCTGAGCTTCGTCGCCACCAGCTCTTTCTCAACCGCAAAAAGTGTGTGTTCGGCGCGGCGTCGGTCTCCTACCTCGGCCACACCATCTCCAAGGACGGCGTCGCCATGGATCCGGCCAAGGTGCAGGCCATCCGCGACTGGCCCACTCCGCGCTCGGTGCGTGCGGTGCGTGGGTTCCTCGGCTTGGCGGGTTATTACCGCAAGTTCGTCCACAACTACGGCACTGTGGCCGCCCCGCTCACCGCCCTCCTCAAAAAGGACGGTTTCGCCTGGACCGACGCAGCGACCGCGGCGTTCGAAGCTCTCAAAGACGCGGTCACCTCGGCTCCTGTTCTCGCAATGCCGGACTTCTCCAAGCTGTTTGTCGTCGAGTGCGACGCCTCGTCCCATGGTTTTGGGGCGGTGCTGGTCCAGGCCGGACACCCAATCGCATTCTTCAGCCGGGCCATCGCTCCTCGCCACCGTGCACTGGCCGCCTACGAGCGTGAGCTCATCGGCCTTGTCCATGCGGTCCGGCACTGGCGACCGTACCTGTGGGGGCGCTCCTTCATCGTCAAGACAGATCATTACAGCCTCAAGTATCTGCTTGATCAGCGGTTGGCGACGATTCCGCAGCATCATTGGGTGGGCAAGCTCTTGGGCTTCGACTTTACCGTCGAATATAAGCCCGGGACGACGAACGTGGTGGCAGACGCTCTCTCCCGCCGCGACACTTCGGAAGAGAGCGCTATTCTGGCTCTCTCAGCGCCCCGGTTCGACTTCGTCGACCATCTTCGCCACGCCCAGCTCGCGGAACCGGCCATTGTCGCCATCCGGGATGACGTGCTGGCAGGCATACGCACAGCCCCTTGGGCTATCGTCGACGGCATGCTGCAGTACGCGGGACGCTTGTACATTCCGCCGGCCTCCCCGTTGCTACATGAGATCTTGGAGGCCGTCCATGCTGAGGGCCATGAGGGAGTACAGCGCACGCTGCATCGACTACGCCGGAATTTCCATTTTCCTAATATGAAACAAGTTGTGCAGGAGTTTGTCAGGAGGTGCGCCACTTGTCAGCGCTATAAGTCTGAGCATTTGCATCCGGCGGGGCTGCTGCTTCCTCTGCCTGTGCCGCAGGGGGTCTAGACGGATGTGTCGCTTGATTTCATTGAAGCACTTCCTCGAGTTCGCGGCAAGTCGGTCATCCTGACCGTGGTGGATCGATTCAGCAAGTACGGCCATTTCATCGCGCTGTCCCACCCCTACTCGGCTGAGTCCGTGGCACAGGCCTTCTTCGCCGACATCGTTCGTCTACATGGAGTGCCGCAGTCCTTGGTGTCTGACCGCGACCCAGTCTTCACTTCCAAGTTCTGGCGCGAGCTGATGCGGTTGATGGGCACCAAGCTGCACATGACATCGGCGTTCCACCCACAGTCCGACGGGCAGTCCGAAGCGGCCAACCGCGTCATCACCATGTACCTGCGCTGCCTCACGGGCGATCGGCCGCGCCAATGGCTTCAATGGCTTCCATGGGCGGAGTACGTCTTCAACACCGCCTACCAAAGCTCTCTCCAGGACACACCGTTCCGGGTTGTGTACGGGTGTGACCCTCCGTCGATCCGGTCCTATGAGCCGGGGGACACCAGGGTGGTGGCTGTTGCCCGCACCATCACTGACCGTGACGAGTTCTTGGCGGATGTGCGTCATCGCCTCGAACAGGCGCAGCAGGTCCAGAAGCACCACTACGACCGGACGCACCGCGACGTCACATACGCGGTGGGCGATTGGGTCCTTCTTCGCCTCAGACACCGGCCGGTCGCCTCCCTGCCCGACTCTAGCACCGGCAAGCTGAAGCCCAGATACTACGGACCGTATTGCATCACCGAGATCATCAACAACGTCGCCGTCCGCCTCGACTTGCCGGCCGGCGCTCGCATTCACGATGTGTTCCATGTCGGTGTCCTCAAGAAGTTTCACGGACCTCCTCCAACGGCTCCTCCACCACTACCAGTCCTCCACCATGGTGCCGTGATCCTAGAGCCTGCGCGTGCTGTCCGGACCCGCTTGGACCGTGGTGTACGCCAAGTCTTGATCCAGTGGAAAGGCGAGACGGCTGCCTCCGCGACTTGGGAAGATGTTGATGCGTTCCTCGCCAAGTTTCCAACATTCCAGCTCGAGGACGAGCTGCATCTCGAGGGGGGGAGAGATGTCATGTACGGGCGCCAGTACGTGAGGCGCCATAGGGCTCGCGACGTCCGTCGCGCAGCAGAGCGCGCTGCCCGCGCGGGAGTCGGGCCGGGCGACGCTGGTGCCCAGGCTGCGGCCTCTGGCTGAGCAGAGGAGTCTGCAAGGACGACGCGTGACTAAGAATAGAAAGATTGAGTCGGTTATGGTTAAAATAGGAAGAGTCCAAGTTGGTTAGGAATTGTAGCTCTAGTCGGTTAGCATCCAAGGTTATTTAAGCATGTACGTGAACTCAGGAAAGGATAAGCAATATCAGATTTCTCAAATATATCTCTCTCCTAAAATCTCTCAAGCCTGCGGCAGGGAACTCACCCTCGCCGGAGAAGACGGCCGACGGCTACGAACTCCGTAGCCGAGGTCCTGCTACCCTAGGGCCTGACGCCCTTGACAGTAAAGAAATAAGCATACAAGAATGAAATAGAGGTAGAGCAAATTAAATGCACAATGCCAAAAGGGCAATCATAAAACTGAATCAAGACAAAGTGCACACCTCCACTGTGGCCAAGAAGGTCAGTCCTGTTAACACAGGCAAGAGGTAAAGAGAATCTGGAGTCGTCAGGTCAGTAAACCACAATGCTCCACCTCCTTTGAATGAAGGTACTTTCTCAACCATGTTTGATATCTACAGTTGGTAGTGCATTAAAATACCACTAAAGAAAGCAAGGTGCAAGAAAGAATTGAGTGGATGAAAAAAAAAACTCACAGCAAAGTAAAAGCTCATGAACATTGGCCCTTGGATCAGGAGTCCTTTCATTGGAGTAAGTGGACTAACACCATGTCTAAGGGGGAGGCAGAAAAAACAAAATAAGTTGGAGAAACTGGAGCAAAGAGCAATATTTCAAATGCATGACACACAACAATGAAGGAAAAAGGTATATTACAAGCTTCAGTGTTTGATTGTTTCATCATGCAATTCAATGAAAAGTGCATAATATGAGCAATAGACTAGGAAGTGAGCTCGCCCACATTTAAAACCTAGTCATTCGCAAAAGGAAAGAAAAATAGCGAACAGAATGCATTAGCAAGAAAAGGTTATTTAACAGATATTGAGTTTATGAAGAGAGTATATTAATGAGAAAATAACATCGCCACTAAAATAATAAAACTAATAGCCTACTAAAGATCACATACTTTTTGAACAGCGCTTTCATTTTAGCTTGTCCCTCCTGTGCTGATTTTGGATCCATACTCTACAGGATATAAACTTGAAAGGTTAAAGCTAGCCACAAGATGCGCTTGACTGACAATAGTCAGCTGGTATATATAGTATAATATGGATAAGCTAAGAACAAGGTCTCACATCCATCTGGTCTTTAATGGCTTCCATCTCTGGATTTATTGCCTGCAAAAATATAAGTTTGAAAGAAGCAAAGAATCATCTGGTAGTTGGAACATTATGAAGGAAGTATGAAGCTCATTGCGCATATAACATAAGAAAAGGAGACAAATACAGTGATCAAAAGAAAAATTGTACAAATGACTTCTGGAATACCATCTATGCAAATAAGTCAAGCTTGCTGCAAGAATCCTGGAATTGGAACCAGGGCACCATTTTTAAAAACAAGGTATTTGAATTTTGACTTCACCACTTATAACACGCTAAATCAGAAATTGGACATCCTATCCATTATTTAAATAGAGTTCCAATCAATTCACAGTTATTTCTCATCATGAATCAAACGCCACCAAGATATAATTTTTTTATTTGTCCAATATTAACTCGACCTACGGGGGGTTATGACGGCCCCCGGGTTTTCCGTTAAGAAGAAGGATCTTCTCACACAGATCGAGAAAACCCTCGAACCCCCGCCCCCATCCTGACGCAGGAGGCGCCGTAACCCTGTGAGAACCGGGCCGGAGCCTTCCACTGCGCTTTGGCACATGGGGACGGGCGAGGGGATTTTTTTAACCTCAGCCTGAAATCCGCTCCCACGGGGAGTCGAACCCAGGACCTGAGGAGTGCCGCTGGATCACCTAACCGTTTGAGCTAGGTGCCCTTTGGCATTTGTCCAATATTAATGCTACAAAAAATAATTACAGAAAATACCGTGGTCATACATTAAAAAAAAACGTGGTCATACATTTTTTTTTCAATAAACACAGCCTTATTTGTATATAGCTAACCAAAGTTAGGCTTTTTGAGTGGCAGCAAGTGCGGAATCACATACATGAGAACCAAGGAGCAATACACAGCAGTAACTAGTAAGTACTTCTTTTTCTTCGACACGTAGTGATAAGTATATCAACTATCAAAAATCCAAAAATCTAAGAACCCATGAGCATTCGAAAAGAGCATGGTGCTTGGGTCTAGTCTTTGAACCAAGACCGTTGAGCACAAGCAACTGTCCAGCTACATGCTCAGCTGCTTATCTTATGTGTTGGTCCTGTAGGCAATACAGAGGTTGCTCTTTCCTGAATGACACAACTCACATGCAGCATAGCTAGGTTCTGTTATTTGATGAAAACACAGTCAAACTTTAGTTGCAGAGTCATTTTGAGCACAAATGCTCTACCACTATGCATAAGATTTTATATATTAGAGTAACTGAGAAGCACATAAAAGTCTTGATGCCGCAAGGTGGACCAATAGCTTGCACACTGCAAATCCCTTGTGCAGAATTGATGAGGGTAACACTAACCATTCGCATAGCACAAGAACAACAGTTGTGCCCATGGGTGTTTGAAAAGCATTTTGGCTTGTAAATAACAGAACTTCATGTTTCTAACATTAGAACCATCCTCCAAAATGGATTCACGAGAAGGTTTTGAGCCACACATAACACTAAATTGAGCAAACAGGCAACAACGAGCTTAGCAGAATCGCATTAGGGGCACTTTACTCTTAGCTTCGTCGTGGCCTTCAACTGGTTCACAAGCAACGGGATCGTGGCGCTCCGGATAATAAGCGTTGTCAGTGCGATGCACACCCACCTGGCCACACACCATAGAAGAGGCCAAGAGGTAGCTCATCAAGCAGACGACCCAAGTGAGCAGATCCCGAACCTTACAGATAAATCCTCAAAGCTCACCAGTTCAGCCCGGTAAAGGTATGGATGGCGTCGATCATGTGCTGAAGTGCGGCAACCGGGGGGAACGAGTCGGCAGCCGCGGCGGCTACCTCCCCCGGGAACGGCGCCGGCACTGACGCCGCCGCCTCCGCTGCATCTGCAAGGACGCCCGCGGCATCGACCTCGGCGGCTGGTGCGGCCTCGAGGTTGGGGTCGGGGGCGGGGGCCGAGGACGAGAAGCTGCGGCGCGTTGGTCCCGCGAGGTGGAGCGAGAAAGGGAGAAAGCCTAGGGTTTGGGCCGCTATAGAACGTTGCTGGAGCGGGGCGTGAAGTGGCGGGAGCGGGAGCGGCGGCGAGGGGCTCGCCTGCTCGTCAAGGGAGTGGGAGGTAAGCGCGTGTGGAACGCAGGGATGGAGGTGGCGGGTGAGATGGTGAGACAGCCGGGTGGCGATGCTCCTCCGCGCGGCGAACGCCATGGCTCGGCTGGTGCGTGGCGGCGCGCGGTGCGGGGCGACGCGGGGCCGGCTGGCTGTGACGACGACGACGGCGCGGGAGAGCGACGGCCCGAAGCGTCAGCGGGTCCAACAAGCATGGGCTCAGTGATGGGCCGTTTGGCGTTTGGTCTTTGGGAGGATTAGTTAGGCCGGCCTTGTCACTAAACAGTGGGCTTTTAGGCCCATTCCGGATCTGCCTTTGGGATGGGAGATGGACGGCGCGCGTGAGTACACGCTGACGGAGATGAAAGCGAGACTTGAGTGGACGCGGCGGGCCGCCGCGCACGGATCCCATGATCCCATCAATGCCCTTCCTCGATTCCAACTCTGCGAGAAAAGCTAAAATAATCGTACCCCATCTCCTTGGGCCGGATCCCCCTCCTCCGCCGCCCTCGGATCGGCACCACCGCGCCGGAAGACCGGGATCGTGGCGGCCACATGGACAAGGTTACGGCGGCCGCCGCGTTGCCATGGGTGAGTCCCCATGCCTCATCTCCTCTCCTATTAACCCCCGCGGCCCCGCCCCTGCTTTCCTTGCTCGCGCTTCAGGTAGCATACATAGCTTCTGATCAGACCGTCCGTTCGACCGTCCATGGAGGTTCTTGGGTTCGCGGCAATGGTCGTTTGCTTCCTTTCGCTAGCTTATTACTTTCATCAGTACTCCGACCTGGGCAAGCGTGTTGGGCTTACGGGGATGGTTCTTCTTGGTTGCTTTTGTTCAGGGAGGCGGTTCCCCGGCGTGGATCGACGTGCCGGAACGGAGCAAGAGCGCGTTCATGGAGCTGAAGCGGAGGAAGGTCCACCGGTACGTGATCTTCAAGATCGACGACAGGACGGAGGAGATCGTCGTCGAGAAGACCGGTGCGCCCGGGGAGAGCTACGACGACTTCACGGCGTCGCTGCCGGCCGATGACTGCCGGTACGCCGTCTACGACCTGGATTTCGTCAGCGACGACAACTGCAGGAAAAGCAAGATCTTCTTCATCTCCTGGTTTGTGCTTTCTTTGCAGCCTCTTCTTTTTCTTGTCTGCTCATCTAATTTGCTGAATGAGCAATGTTCTGAATTGATATATCCAATGGCCATATGCTCTGTTCATGTATTACTGCTACGCATTACTAGTCGTGAGTGGTTCCGTCGAGACTTGAGAAGGATGTCTCCAATTTTTAGCCCTGTGGCTAAACACACAACAACACAGGTTTAGCATGTGTTTGGTTTGGAGACCAAGTGGTTTGGGTTGGGATGAACCCAGTTTTCTGGGATGGGATGAACCCATCTCATGTTTGGTTTGAGGGTTGGAACCGTTCCAGTTTTCTGTTTGGTACGAGAGATGAAATGGGTTGGGATGGATGGTACTGTTAACTCCGTTAGTAGCTATCTGTGTGGGACCTAGCTATCAGTGACTCCTCCCTTTTCTTCCACCTCCCGTCGCACCGCCCTGCCCGGCTGCCCCGGCGCGCCCTGCACCGCGCAGCCCTGCCCCGCCATGGCAGCCACCTCCCCGAGCCAGAGCTCGCCCGCCATGGCCGCCACCTCTTCGAGCTCCGAGCTCGCTCGCCCTGCTGCCACCTCCCCGAGCCCGCGCTCGCCTGCCCTAGCCGCCCCCGTCACCCGCTGCTCATCCAGATTCGGTGGCCAGAGGAGCTGCCCCGCGCCGCGCCACCATGGACGGAGCTCGTCGTGCCGCCATGGCTGGGGTCGAAGCTCGCCCCGCGTTGCGCCGCCGTGCCTACCGAGGGCCAAGGGCCAGGGGCTTGTCCCGCGTCGGAGGTCGGGGGCCGGGGGTTGGAGGTCGCACGGAGCTGCGCCATGGTCGAAGCATCCGGACATCGCTGGGCGCCGGAGGTCGCCCATGCCGGCGATGGAGAAGCCTCCGAGCAACCCGCGTCTGCGGTTGCCAACGGAGATGCAACAACGTCCATCTGGGTCGAGATGATTCCTTCGATTTGGTGGTACCCATCGAACCCGCATCCAGAGGGAACCCAACCCACTGATTCTGAAACCAAACAGCAGATCATCTGGGACGGACCCGGGATATCCCAGTTGAACCCGCAAACCAAACACACCCTTACTGGAGCTAAGTCTTGATCGCGGCTGACAGTCGGTCTCTTCGCTGATTGGTTTCTGGGCTGATAAGCTCGGCTGGTGCTAGTTTGTTGTGAGAGGAAAACACTGCTGGCTGGCTGATAAGCCCCGGCTGAAATCAACAAGCGAACAGGCATACGTGTTCTAAATTTGTGAGATCATGTTATCATGATCTGTCCAATGTGGTTAGAATGTAGTTATAGCATGTTTCAACCTCATGGAACTAGCATCTTAAGCTTCCAGTGCACAGTTGTACTGAGAGCAGACTCGTTGCAAAATGGCACTCTTTGCTTGGACAGTTGAATAGGTACGGATTGGAAAAAGGCACTTCCAGCTTAACAAACACAGCAGTTCATGTTTGTTGTTTTCAGTAAGTAAAGGTATGCTTTGAATTCGTGGAGTGCCAAGGAGAGATTAGTTGTATTGTATAGCAGTCATATATTTCTCATGTTGTCCAACTGAACTTTCGTTTCACAGTATGACTGAGTACTAATAAGTGATATATGATGGAATCATCATTTCCCAACTAAATTCTTATAGCACACTCGCTCGTGTTAACGGTGCCTCCTTTCTGTGCAGGTCGCCTTCAGATTCTCGCATCCGTGCCAAGACCATATATGCCGTGTCAAGGAACCAATTCCGTCATGAGCTTGATGGGGTGCACTTTGAGATCCAAGCCACTGACCCTGATGACATGGATCTGGAAGTTCTCAGGGGCCGTGCTAACAGAACCTGATTTGACTAGCGAGCAACCAAAATGCAGCACGGGGGTCGCTAATCTGAGGCATGATGTAGAAGTAGGCTGCTGATCACACCCGAGCTTGCAATGCTTTTCTCTTTCTTCCTTTCTTTTTGGAGGTATAGGACCTCTGTGATGTTTGTCTAACTAGATAGGTTCCCTCTAATATGATGTGGAACCTGTCCTTGTTTTACATATAATTGTCTATGTAGTATCTATATGTTGCTGCGATGAATGGATATTATGGATTAATGAAACTTAAAAATTCCAAAGATAAGGAATTGTTAGTTTTCGCATTACTGCGAAATACAGGTTGTTTCTTTGGACTTTGGAGCATGGAAATTTAAATAACAGCCTTGAAATGAAAGAAACCCTGAAAATTTACTAAACGCGAAATGCAAAGATTATGAAAGCAGAGGTTGTTGATACCTGTGCTTATCCTATTGTAGAGAAATAATGATTTGCGATGATTGATAGCCAATGAAATTCAATAATTGACGAAAACCAAGAAGTTCTGAATACCCATGTGCCCGGGACCAATACATAGCGAAGGCCAATGATCAGGCTAATATCGTGAAGACCAATATGGAGAAAACAATTCGCCGAAGGTTAATCTGTTATCTGTTACACCTAAAAAATTTGAAGGACTTTCGTCCAATCGTGCGCACGCCCAAAAACTCCAATTCGCCATTGACCCCGTTCGCGTGTCCTTAAACCCGACCACAAATTCCTCCAAAATTTCTTCGAACCATCCAACGCACGTCCCGAAACCGAGTCTCGTACCTGTGTTCATGCAACTCCTCCGCAGACGTCTGGACCAGGGCGCACGAGCGATAGCTTGGACCCATCGTCCACAGAAATTTATCCCTGTCCGGCTAGGAGCACGTGACGTGGGAAATAAAGGAAACATCAATCTACCCTTTGTTACCCAAACCAGATTTTAGGTGACTCTTCTTTACTTTTTGTAGACGATTTTTCCTATTTAAGTTTCTGGCTCCACCAATATCAGGCCATACTCATTAATTGTGCATGCATGGCTAACACGATTTTCAAATTAAGCATCTATAATGATACAAATATAATTTATAAAAAAAATAATAAAATTAAAATTAGAAAAAATGAGAGGGATAAACTCACCCCGTAAAAAATAAATCAAGCTCTAAAAAACAAATAAATTGGATTTAGTTAAATATTTTCTTTTCAATTTTGTACTGTTGTAGTATATTATTTAGTTGTTATATCTCACATGGACAAATAGTATGTCAGACTAAAAGAAGTTCACCTTAGGATCTCGTAGTTGTAGGTAGAGAATAATTTCTTCAAGTTCACTCTAGATAGTTGTGATGAATACGGTTGTTATACTATGAATTAGATTGATTTGATTTCTGGTGATCTATGTTAAAACTTGAATTATGTTCTAATTGAACATGAATTAAAAGAACGGATTTAGCAACAAATGTAATGTTGCGAGTAGTTATTTTTAATAATAGTATAACACATAGTTACATTTAAATTATAGTGATACTATTTTTTCCGTGCAACGCACGGACATGATTCTAGTAATTACACAATAACCAATACTATATAAATACTAAAATAACTTGGGTATTGTCGGGTATCGATATTAGGGATACCCAAAGTAAGGTAGTTAGCGCTCACGCTGACTTGGCCGGATGGCTCGAGACGTATTAAAAGGTCTCGCCTGCCTCCAAGGTCGCGGGCTCTGTCTCGCCTGACCTCGAAGCCGTGGACTCCGTCTTACCTGACCTCGAGGCCGCGGGCTCCATCTCGCCTGACCCCTTAGGTGCGGGTTCCGTCTCGCCCAAGGTCGCGGGCTCCGTCTCACCCGACCTTAAGGACGCGGGTTCCGTCTCATCCGACGGGGACCCATACCGCCGCCAATCACTACAGGTACAAGCGTATGGGCCTAGGTCAAACTCCAGGAAAGAGGCTAGCACGCCTCAATGTAACCCGTGGCCATGATGGGCCATACCCGGGGATTCACATCAAGAACAGTGTCGGGCGTGCCGGTGCTATTCTGCCTAATCCTCGTACGAACGTTGACAGACGCGTCAGTTCACCACGACATCCGCCGGGATGGAGTGGAACGCCATGACCGGCAGATGACGCCTGAGCATGGCGCCCGTGACGAACAGGGCCGCGACATGGAGCCATCCCTATTAGGGCCCGCATGAAGGAGAAGAAGGACCCGACAACCCTGGAAGCCTTCTTCTCTCTCATTCTTCTCCTTTTCCTCTGTTGTAACCCACGCTTTTCCTTCGCCTATAAAAAGGGAAGCAAGACACCCCATGAAAGGGAGATCTAGACCAGAGATCGAAACACAAGAGCATGATACGAGCACACGGTTGAGCAGCAAGCGAGCTCTCAGCATCCATTCACTCCTTCCACCAGAAACTTGGGATCCTCTCTCTCACTCTCTCACCTGTTTATAACCCCTACTGCAAACCACATGCCGGTAACACGAGCAGCAGCAAACTGGACGTAGGGACGTACCGCCCGAACCAGTATAAACCCTTGTGTCCTCCGAGCACACCATTTGAGCCAGACACGCAAATACAAATTTACCCATTGGTGGTCCGAAAGCATAGACAGTTGGCGTGCCAGGTAGGGCTTTTTGCGCGTCTCGACGTCCACATCAGGCCTCGGATGGCTAGTCACGGCATCAGCTGGGTCCCGGACGTGCACATGCGCATTAGGAACCTAGACTTCATCATTATGATGGAGGGAGAGTTGGTGTAGGTTCCCACCGTCGTCTATCCTCTCCACTCCGCCGGCCTCAACGCGATCGCCGAGGCGCTTGAGGAGCTGTAGCTACACACACCGGAGGCCCATGCCCCCGGGAGCGACCAACTCCTCAGCTTCAATTACGGGAGGCTAGAGCGCCAACTCAGCACCTTCCTAGGACCCCGACCGTCCCAGGAGGACCTGCACCACCTCACCTTCTCGTTCGCCAATGTCATGACGTAGCTTGCCGAAGGAGAGCCGCTCTTCTCGGAATACCTCATCTGGAGCACCCCGACAGTGCTCCCGTTCGGTCTGCGCAACGCCATAGAGATCGTTGGCCACCTTGTGACGTAGTGCATGCCCCCATCCCCTACGAACAATGAGTTCATGGCGATGACTGAATACATCGTGGAATCTTTCCACGACCTTCTCATGGGAGAATCAGAGTCGCCCTCCAACTATGATTCCAGTAGGGGGAGCCATCAACTCTTGCAAGAATATTTCACGACAGGTACCCCTGAGGGAACAATCAAAAGCATCCACAAGGGAGGGGCTACCCCAATAGACGACCTCAACGACAAGATCGAGGTGGATGCAAGGGCCCTACCTCGCCTATGGGTAGAGTAACTGTGGGTGTGGCACCAAGAGCTTGAAGAAGCACGACTCTAGCTCGAGCAGGAATGCGCAGAGCTCGAGCGAGAGATCGAGCGCCATGGAGATGGTGGGCGTGCGCGCGCCGTGGCCCACGACGTGAACCAGAGGATTATCAAGGATGACAAAGCCCTCCCACACTTCACCCGGGCAAGCCAGAACATCGCTATCATGGCGGCCTTGCTTCGGGGGCTTTTGGAGCCCACGGCACCTGAGGATCGTTGGGCCCATCGTGAGATTCGCACGCTACTCGAGCGTGTGCTGGCGTAGCAGTCCAAGAGCTCACTGTCCCAATGATGCAAGCTCGATGCCAGCTAGTGCGCGCCCTCAGAGCGACCTGACAGGGATGTGTTAGTCCACCAGATGCAGCGAGGTGGTAGGCCACGCGCTGTAGCCCCAGTGCATGAGCATCTCAGCCTCCACCATAAAACGCGCAACACCCTTGATGCTTGTAGGCATGCCTGCGGCGATGAGTGGGAGGAGGCTAGCCGTGGCTACCACCCTCATCATGGTAGACGCTACGACAGCGGCGAGAACCAAAGCTCGAGCCCTGACTTGCTAAGACCTTAGGCCTTTAGCCGACACATCCTCAATGCCATCTTCCCACCACGGTACCGACCGCCGACCGACATCCCAAAATACTCTGGGGAAACAAACCCCAAACTATGGCTCGAGGATTATTGGCTTGCTTGCCAAGCCGGTGGAGCAGATAGTGACAATTTCATTATCCGCAACCTTCCATTGTTCCTGGTTGAGTCAGCGTAAACATGGTTGGAACACCTTCCGCCTAACCGAATCTAAAGTTGGGTGGACCTAAAAGAGATCTTTGTGGGAAACTTCCAGGGCACATACGTGCATCCTGGGAACCCATGGGATCTCAAAAACTATCGATGGAAGTCCAGGCAAACTCTTCGTGGGTACATCTGGCACTTCTCCTAGCAGTGCAACGAGCTGCCCGATGTCGCTGACGCCGATGTCATAGGAGCTTTCCTATCTAGGACCACCTATGAGTCCCTAGTTTACAAGCTAGGATGTAAGGGCCCGCGAACCACCAAGGAGCTCCTCGACAGTGCCACCAGCCATGCCTCGGGCGAGGAGGCGATCGGGTCAATTGTCAACCGCCCCAAGGGCAAGGCAAAGTGAGACGAGGATGCCGGCGAAGGTGCCTCCAACCGACCCAATAAGAAGAAGAACAAGCAGCGACATGAGGGCCCACTCGTGGCCACTGTCGACCTCAATGGGGGTCAAAAAGCTCACCAAGGGTACCCTAGACCACTTCGAGAAGCTGCTCGAAGGGCCATGCCCGAACCATGTTTTCCCTGTCAAGCACCTATATAAGGACTGCGTCCTCATGAAGCGGTTCCCACCATGCTCTGGAGCCTAAGGGTGACACCTAGCCGGGCCACCGGCTACACGCCATTCTTTATGGTCTACAGTTTCGAGGCTATCCTCTCGATCGACCTTGATTATGGAGCATTGAGGGTCAGGGTGTATGATGAATAGGGAGCTAAGGCATCCCTCGAGGATGCCATGGACTAGCTGGATGAAGCACATGATGTTGGCCTCCTCCACTTGGCCAAATACTAGCAAGCGTTGCGCCGATACCACAGCTGTTGTGTGTGGGGTCAGGCCTTCAATGTCGAGGACCTGGTGCTTTGCCTCATCCAGAGCAACAAGAACTACCATAAGCTCTCTCCGCCATGGGTGGGACTGTATGTCATCGTAGAGGTGCTTTGACTAGGCACCTATAAGCTCAAGACCATTGATGGTGAAGTCTTTGTCAACGCCTGGAACATCGAACAACTACATCTCTTACCCTTAATCTACGCACACTTTTCTCTTATCGGTTTGCTATCGACTCCTTGAAGGCTCTAGTTTGATTTTGGTGAATTAATGAAACGCTAAGTGCTAACTTAGTTTATTAAAGTGATCATGAGATAGGTAGCACATTCCAAGAGGTGAAGCAAATGAAGATCATGACATGATGATGGTGATGCCATGGTGATGATCAAGTGTTTGGACTTGAAAAGAAGAGAAAAACAAAAGGCTCAAGGCAAAGGTATAAGTGGTAGGAGCCATTTTGTTTCGATGATCAAGACACTTAGCGAGTGTGATCACATTTAGGTTCGATAGCTGTACTATTAAGAGGAGTGAAACTCATATCAAAACACGGTTATCAAAGTGCCACTAGATGCTCTAACTCATTGCATTTGCATTTAGGATCTAGTGGAGTGCTAACACCCTTGAAATTTTTTATGAAAATATGCTAACACACATGCACAAAGGTGATACACATTGTATTTAGCACTTCGGAGCAAGGGTTCAAAACTTCATCGGCGGATAGTCCAACAGTGTCATCAACGCCCTGTACAAAAAAGATAGGGTTTCATAGAGTGCACCAGACGCTGGCCTCAACTAGACTAGTGTGTTCGGTCAGTGAAAGCAGTGAAGATGCTGGCATCGATCTTTGACCAGACGCTAGGTCACTTCATGACCCAAATGTGTGATGGGTGCATCTAGTCCCACTGATGTGGCAGCGTAGAGAAGAGGAGAAGGACCAGACACTGATGCTACGTCCGATCGTGACCGATCGAACGTGTCCGATCATAGTTGAGTAGCTCTAGAAGCTCTCTGGACTCAACCGAACACTGCCCCTCCTATGTCCGGTCGTGATCAAATTGATGCGTCCGATGGTGAATGGAACCTCTCTAGAAACGACCAGACTCGGTAGAGGTGCGTCTGGTCTTAGCACTATGCTGCATCTGGTCATGACTTCACCATTGAGATTGGGCGCTCAACATTTGAAGTGAGGGATGATGTGGTAGCCAGACATTGACCAGACGCTGGCAGGGTGCATCTGGTCGAACTGACCGGCGCGTCCGATCACCTTGTCTTTTAGTGGACTGAGGGGCCAACGACTCTATTTCATGGGGGACTTCTATTTAAGCCCCATGGCCAGCTAATGCTCACTCTCTTGGCCATTTTTATTAACATAGCAACCTTATGAGCTTAGCCAAAGCCCTCCCACTCATCTCCATAATTGATTCATCATTTTTGTGAGATTGGGAGAGAATCCAAGTGCATTGCTTGAGTGTTTGTATCTAGAGACACTTGGTGTTCGTATTTCATTGTTGGATTCACTTGTTACTCTTGGTGGTTGCCACCACCTAGATGGCTTGGAGCAGCGAGGATCATCGAGTAGAGATTGGTGATTGTCTCCGGCTCTGATCGTGGTGATTATGAGGGGTTTCTTGACCTTTCCTCGGCGAAGAGCCAAAAGATACTTTAGTAAATTGTTCTTGGCTTGTGTGATCCTTATCTTGTGTTGGTTGTGCGGTACCCTATTGAGGGTTTGGCGTGTGAACCTCCAAGTGAGTGAATCGCCACTACGGGGACTAGCTTGCCGGCAAGCAATTGAACCTCGGTAAAAAAATCATTGTGTCATCATTTGATTTTAAGGTGATTGATCTTCATTGGTATTCATTCTTGTGATTGATTGGTTCATTCCTCGATTTGACGGTATAACCATCTTGCTCTCTCTCTCTACATTACCGCAAACTAGTTGTTAAGTTCTTTAGTGTAGCTAGTCATGAGAGCTTGTTAGTTTGGTTAGTGTGGCTCTTTAGTTAGCCTTTGAGAGCACATTTATGTAGTGTAGTGACATAGCCATTGTGTGGATAGAAATTATATAAATTAGAATTGTGTTAGGTGGCTTGTATTTTTAGTAGGCTAGTGCAACGCTTGCTTCACCTCACATTTGTCTAACCCATTTGTTAAGTGTTGTTGTAGAAATTTTTAATAGGCTATTCACCCCCTCTAGCCATTAGAACCTTACAAGTGGTATCAGAGCTATGGTCACCGTGATTTGAGGCTTAATAACCTTTGGTGTCAAAATAGCTCAAATCAATAATACAAAGAAGCTGCCCTAATTTGATGGCTCTAACTATCCCTATTGGAAGGCTAAGATGATAACATATATCAAGTCAATCAATAGGAAGGTTTGGAAGGGGGTGGAGGCCAATATTGAGATTGATGATGAAGAGGCTCCCACCACCACCGAAGAGATGCTACTCCAAAACAATGACATTGCTCTTAGTGCCATTCATGATGCTTTGGATGAGAGAACATTTGAGCAAATCAAGAACATTGAGAGAGCTCATGAGGCATGGAAGAAGTTGGAGGAATCATTTGAGGGCACTCAAGCCGTGAAGGGTGCAAAAGCATACATTCTCAAGGAGAAGTTTGCAAGCTTCAAGATGAAGGAGGATGAGAGTATGCTAGAGATGTTCCATAGGCTTCAAGTGCTTGTCAATGATCTCAAAGCACTTGGAGAAGAGGTGAAGAACAAGGACTTCTCCCACAAGTTCTTGAGATGCTTACCCTCAAGATTTGGCAGATTGGTTACTATTCTAGTAAGGAGTGGTTTGGACATTATGACACCAAACCAAGTGTTGGGAGATATAATGACCGATGACACATATAGAGATGATGATGAGAAGGAAGAAAAGAAGGAGAAGAAAGATGAGAAGAAGGATGACAAGAAAAAGAGTGTGGCATTCAAGGCCACATCATCTAAGGGCAAGGCAAAGCAAGAATCATCAAGTGAAAATGAAGACTTGAGCTTTGATGAGATGGATGATGATAAGATGGATCTCTTTGTTAAGAGATTTGACAAGTTCATGATGAAGAAGGGCTACCATGCTAGAAAAAAGAAGTCTTCATCTAAGAACAAGAAAGAGTCAAGAAGGTACTTCAATTGTGGAAGCAAAGATCATCTTGTTGCTCAATGCCCATACAATAGTGACAAAGATGATGACAAGAAGAAGGACAAGAAGGAAAAGAAAGAGAAGAATGACAAGATGACCTTCAAAAAGAAGAAGATGGGTGGTTCATATGTGGTCACTTGGGATAGTGATGCTTCCTCAAGTGATGATGATGATAGTGATGATGACAAAACCACCAAGAAGAAGGCACTTGCAAGTAATGCTATCAATGAGAAGCCTTCTCTCTTCGACACTCCATCATGCTTCATGGCTAAGGCCACTAAGGTACAAACTTGTAATGATGGAAGTGATGAGGAACATGATAATAAAAATGAAAATGAAAGTGATGATGATGAACCAACTAAGGATGAATTACTTGACATGCTAGATGATGCTAAAGAACACTTTGACATTAAGAGAAGGGAATGCAAAAGCTTATGCAAGGAACTAAAAGCCCTTAAGAAAGCCTTTGAGGGGCTCAATGCATCTCTTGAGTGGATAGAGGAAGCCCATGAGAAGCTTGGCAAGGCTCACAAGAAGCTTGAAAAAAGCTCATTCCTCTTTGCTTTATGAGCAAAATAAAAAGAAGCATGTTGACACATGTAATATAGGCTTAACTTGTGACCTAATTGATGAATCATTATATAAGCCTATCATTGTTGCTCCTACTAACCCTTCTTGTAGCACTTCTACTTCCACTTCATCTAGTAGTGATGGTTTCACTTGTGATGCCTCACTAATGGTTGAGAATGAGACCCTCAAGAAGGAGGTCAATAAGCTCACTCACACCTTGGCTAAGGCCTATGGTGGTGAGGACCGCTTACTTATGTGCTTGGGTAGCCAAAGAGCTTCTCTCTACAAAGAGGAATTGGGCTATACACCCAAGAAAGGCAAGGCAATATTTGCTCCTCACAAAACTAGTTTTGTGAAGAACAATGGTCGGTTTTGCACTAGTTGCAAGCAAGTTGGTCATAAAGAGCATGAGTGCCAGAACAAGAGCAAAAATGCTAATGTATCCTCAATTAAGATTAATTCTTTCTATGTGCTTACCAAGGGTGCAAAATGGTGTAAAGGCTAAGTTTATTGGTGCACCATGGATGGGCTCAAAGAAGAAAGCCATTTGGGTGCCAAAGAGCTTGGTCACTAACCTTCAAGGATCGAAGCAAGTTTGAGTACCTAAAAGAAATTGATCTTCTTTTGTTGGTCAATTACAAAGCCGGAGGAAGGCATTAGGTTCTTGATAGTGGGTGCACTCAACACATGACCAGTGATGCAAGAAAGTTCAACTCAATCAATACCAATGGCAATGATGGTTATGATAGTATCACATTTGGTGACAATGGCAAAGTCAAGGTCAAAGGGCTTGGTACAATTGCAATATCCAATGACATGAGCATATCCAATGTGTTGCTAGTAGAGAGCTTGAACTTCAATTTGCTATCCATGGCTTAATTGTGTGATCTTGGATTCAAATGCATATTTGGGGTAGATGATGTAGAGATAATAAGTGTAGATGGCTCTAACTTGATCTTCAAAGGCTTTAGATATGAGAATCTATACTTAGTTGATTTCAATACTAGTGAAGCTCAATTATCTACATGTTTATTCATTAAGTCTAGCATGGGTTGGTTATGGCATAGAAGGCTTGGTCATATTGGAATGAAACAATTGAATAGATATGCTAAGCATGACTTGGTTAGAGGCTTGAAAAATGTTGTGTTTGAGAAGGATAAGCTTTGAAGCTCTTGTCAAGCTGGCAAACAAGTTGGAAACACCCATCCTAAGAAAAGCATGATGAGCACTAGTAAAGCATTTGAGTTATTACCCATGGATTTGTTTGGGCCAACTTAATACACTAGCATTGGTAGAAACAAATATAGCTTTGTGATAGTAGATGATTATACTAGATACACTTGGGTATTCTTTCTAGTCGACAAAAGTGATATGTTTGCAACATTCAAATCATTTGTCAAGGGCATTCACAATGAGTTTAAACAACCATCAAGAGAGTTAGAAGTGATAATGGTAGTGAGTTCAAGAACACTAGAATTGATGTGTTATGTGATGAATTTGGAATTAAACATCAATTCTCGGCCAAGTACACTCCATAATCAAATGGCCTTGTTGAGAGAAAAAATAGAACACTTATTGATATGGCAAGGTCTATGCTTAGTGAGTACAATATGAGTCAATCCTCTTGGGCCAAAGCTATCAACATGACTTGCTATTATAGCAACCGCCTCTATTGTCACCCATTAAAAGAGAAGACACCATATAAGCACTTGAATGGTAGAAAGCCCAACATTGCATATTTTTGGATCTTCGGATGCAAATGCTATATCTTGAAGAAAGGCACTAGATTGGGCAAGTTTAACAAGAAATGTGATGAAGGATTCCTACTTGGATACTCAACTACTAGCAAAACATATAGAGTTTAGAATTTGGATAGTGGTACTCTTGAAGAAGTTCATGATGTTGAATTTGATGAAACCAAGGGTTCACAAGAAGAGAATGAGAACTCAGACTCAGAAGATGTTAGAGGAATTCAACTTTCAAATGCCATGAAGAACATAGATGTTGGTGAATTGAGGCCTAAGCAAGTGAATGGTGATGAAGATGATCAAGTGCAAGTGCTCTCTAACTCAAATGTGAGAGATGATACAAATCAAGCTAGTACAAGTGGCTCTCATGATAATGAATAAGTTCAAGTGGCTAGTGCATCATCTCAATCCAATGATCAAGCAAGTGCAAGCAATCAAATTTCAATACTCCAAACAACTAATATTGCAAGGGATCATCCATTGGACACTACCATTGGTGATATTTCAAGAGGTGTGCAAACTAGATCAAGATTAGCTTTATTTTATGAGCATTTCTCATTTGTATCATCTATTGAACCAAAGAAGATAGATGAAGCATTGAAGGATGTTTATTGGGTGAATGCTATGCATGAAGAATTGAATAACTTCATAAGAAATCTGGTATGAGAATTAGTTGAGAGACCAAAGAGACACAATATGATTGGAACCAAATGGATCTTTAGAAACAAGCAAGATCAAGATGGGATAGTAGTAAGGAACAAAGCAAGATTGGTAGCATAAGGATATACACAAGTTGAAGGTCTTGACTTTGGAGAAACATATGTTCCGGTTGCTAGATTGGAAGCAATTAGAATCTTACTAGCTTATGCTTGTGCCCACAACATTATTCTCTTTCAAATGGATGTCAAGAGTGCATTTCTCAATGGTTACATTAATGAAGAAGTATATGTTGAGCAACCTCCTGGTTTTGAAGATGACAAGAAGCCCGACCATGTGTACAAGTTGAAGAAGGCATTGTATGGCTTGAAGCAAGCACCTAGAGCATGGTATGAGAGATTGATGGACTCTCTACTCTCTAAAGGGTTCATGATGGGCAAGGTTGACACTACTCTTTTCATCAAAAAAATTGGAAAAGATTTATTTGTGTTGCAAATCTATGTTGATGACATCATATTTGGATCAACCAATCAAGACTTTTGTGAAGAATTTAGAAAGATGATGGCTAATGAGTTTGAGATATACATGATTGGAGAGTTAAGTTACTTCCTTGGTCTTCAAATCAAGCAATTAAAGAATGGTACATTTATGAGTCAAGGCAAGTATATCAAGGACATGATCAAGAAGTTTGGCATGAGTGATAGCAAAGACATTAGGACACCAATGGGAACAAATGGCAACTTGGATAGTGATGCAAGTGACAATATGGTGGATCAAAAATTGTATCAGTCTATGATTGGAAGCCTACTTTATGTTACCGCATCAAGGCTGGATGTCATGTTTAGTGTATGCATGTGTGCAAGATTTTAAGTCTCACCAAGAGAAAGTCATTTAAAGGCTACAAAAAAAATTTAAGGTATTTGAAGCATGCACATAATGTTGGTTTGTGGTATCCCAAAGGAGCAAAGTTTGAGCTAGTTGCTTACTCTGACTCGGATTATGCGGGATACAAGGTTGAAAGGAAGAGCACCTTGGGCACATGTCAATTGTTGGGAAGATCACTTGTTTCATAATCATCAAAGAAGTAAAATAGTGTTGCATTATCAACTGCCGAAGCCGAATACATATCCACTGGTAGTTGTTGTACATAAATACTTTGGATGAAGACTACCTTGAGCGACTTTGGAATCAAGTTCAAGAAAGTGCCATTGCTATGTGACAATGAGAGTGCAATCAAGTTGATTTACGTTGTTCAAATAGTATTCATGGGATGTTCTCTTTTTTACTTTCCTATATTTTGTGGTTTTTTCCTTTTTATTATTTTGTTTTCCCTTATGATTTGTCAACCTTTTATTTATTATTATTGTTGTTGTTGTTGTTATTGTTGTTGTTATTCCTCTTCCTCCTTTGATTATTTTTTTATTTTCATGTTTTTTATTTCTATATTTCATGATATACATTGATGCTCACTTAGTATATATGTGATGTTCTATTTATTTATTGGGATACTCACATAGTATACATTTGTTCTATAATATTATTATTTTATGGTGTATTAATCTATATCTGATATTAAAATCACATCTTTCTCGTTCAACCTTGTTTCTGTGTCCTGCTCCTCGAGTCTTTTTTTATAGTAACACAATGGTGTTCTGTTCTATTTCATCAAGCCTAATTATAGTGTCTCGTTGATGCCCTGTTTGCTTGAACTTATCAGTCTAGCTTATCAGCCATGGTATAATGTTTTTTCTCATAATAAATCAGCGAACCGTATTTTTCAGCTTGGCTTTTCAGCGAAACAAACAGGGTTCGTATTCCGTTTCCGTATCCTTTTCCACGGTAACATGACGGTGTTGTGTTTTCTTGTCGCGGGATTCTTCCTAGTCTCATTTTTTTCTTTCCCGTTCTTCCCATAGTAACACCATGGTGTTCCAGAGTCTCAAGTATATCTAGCTCCCATTCTGTGTTTTTTTCTTTTTTAGAGTATCTTTTGTTTTTCTTATTTAATACTAGGTGTAGATTTAGTTTAATAAATTTAATATTTTTTATAAATTAGTAAACTTAAAAAGTTTTATTACTCACTCAAGACATGTAGGGATGAAAAATGGAAATAGATATTTAAATTATTCGAAATTTATATACGCAACAACTTGTAATATGAATATCCATATTCATATCCTTTCCTAATGTGGATACTGAATGAATGTATCTAAATTCATTTTATTATATTTTTTCTATCCGATTTTAGATCCGTACGACAAAAATATGAAATATACGACCTTTATTCATATCCACAAAGAACTAGTGACTAATTATTTAATTTTAGTATTACTAGTAATGCATTGAAACTATTTAATCATATATATATATATATATATATAAATAACTTATAACATTACTTTAATATACCAATGATACCTAAATATTAAATTAATTGTAGTATTTTTATAATCTAGTTTAAACCTAATATATTTGTTGTTGCAATTTTTTTAATACTTTAACCTATTTATTTACTGATGTGAGTTATTTTAGATCTTTTATATAATTTATAATGTCATTATAATATAAATATTATATAAATAATGATTGATTAGTTGATATACTTTATTATTAGATATTTATTGATAACTATATTTTTTATGAGATATTCTTATCTATGTTATGTACTTACATATTTTAATCTCTACTTGTTCAATAATTTTGTAATTATAAAAACATTTATAACCAAATGGCTACTTATTGCCTATCATTCTTATTTGAATTTCTTCACTTGACCTATTATTTTATTAAAATATTATTCATTATAATTTAGTTCACTTCGATATTGGAGGCAAGTGTACTTTATTTTATTTCACATTGGTTATCCATGAACTTAGTAATAAAATTCTATTTATGTATATTGAATTTAACAATATGCAATTTGAGTTGAATTGGGTAAATATTCAAATAGAAATCTAAATCCGAGAAGTGTTTTATATTCGTATTTGAAATTATTTATATCAATTTAAATTTGAATTAAAATACTTTACACACGATATCCTGATCTAATTCTATATGAATTCGATTAGTTTCCATCTATAGATAGGATGTGATATTAACTTTTTGCCATCCTTATTGATGTCACCATTTCGTTTGCCAGTTTTACAGGTGCACATACAGATTTGCCATCCCAAATAGTGAACCTCCTATGTTTTTGCCACTTTCGTTGATGCGGCACGCCACGTGGGCATGCTAGCGTGGCAGCAACCCTGTGAACCCTCACGCGACATGAGAATTTACAATTTTCCCGCTGCCTCCATGTCTTGTGGCCCCAGCGCTACCAAGCGCCCCTCTCACCATTCTCTTCTCAGACGACAGCATGGGTGGTGGCGACGGTAGTGGCACCACGTGTTTAACACCATAATTTGGTTCATCATAATCGACTAAAGGTTATGATCTTGTCACGAAAAAGGTGACATTGATCGGGAGAAGAAGAGACATGTCGAGCTCCACAGAAGGGAAAGATTGGAGTCCAAGTTATGTTAAATTAGGACGTTTTCATTTCCTTTTCCAAATTTTCTAATCGGTCTTGCTGAACCAGGACTCGTAGTCAAGCCTTGGGTATAAATATTGAACCCCGGCTATTATAATAGACATCTCTCATCGATCAACCAAATTAAGTACCTTTACTTTTTGGCTCAGGCCACCCCTTAGGAGTAAGAGTAGAGTAGATTTCGATGAGTTCTTTAGGCAAGCAGGGCTACATCGGATGACCTAACTTCTGGCTTATTTGTGAGTATCTGTCATGACTTATATTGTTACTTGCAAGGCTACAAGAGACGACTGATCTCTTGTAAGTCGCGGTATAAGTTAGTTATCGATCTATTTTTGTTATTTGTAAGGCTACAACAGACGACTAATCTCTTACAAATCATGATATAGATTAGTTACCAATTTATATCTGAAAGGATCAAGATGCCCAAAAGGAGGGGTGAATTGGGCTAATTCTAAATTCTTTACAATAATTAAGCCCTATACTTAGCCCACTTCACCCCTTGTGTCTAGAATGTGTTTATATTATTCTAACGCACAAAAGTTTTGCACCCTATGTTCCAATCCTACTTGCCACACCTAATTTTAAGGATAAAATAGGATGCAAAATCTTATGTGCACCCAAAGATCAGTCACACACATAAATGTAGCGAAAGTATAAAGAAAAGATCTCTCATGGAAGCTCCATATCATAGAGACATCAACTTGTTAACCACAAGTCTAGTAATCCTCAGGGAAATCATCATTACCTTAGCCATCTGTTACCCATCCGAGATTTTTATTCAAATAATAAAAATAAACAAGCATAAGTATATGTCGTACTCAATAAGTGTAACATGGGGTTCATGAGGCTCAAAAGGCTTGACATAGGTTTAACAACATTTAGCTTTTAGTTGTCATAATTTTAGCTTAAGAGTAGCAACAAGTTGTTTTAATTCTCAAAGCAAAACACATGATCAATGTAAAATGAGTAATGAATAGCATAAACAGATAATTCTTAGTGTTCATCTATTTCATAAGGGTTCCATGGCCGCTCATGACCATGAGCACGGCTGATATACCAGTTTTACACTCTGCAGAGGTTGTACACTTTCACTATGGGTCATGATACCCATATGCCCGGGTTTGCAACTCCCAAAACACTTCCAAGGTGAGCAGATAGGGGTCACTATGAAGCCTTTCAAAGGTTCATCTAATAAGTTAGTGCCATTAGATTCACTCGGCAAATAGATATAGGAACCCCCTATCGAATAGCCCAATTCCATCGTGGCTATACACATAAGAGTAGAGGCTATCCTATACCCGATTTGGCAAGCCATTCTTACACCAATAAAGGTAACCACTAACAAGCTAGAAAAGGTCCTCATACTGAGCTAAAGCCAGAGTCATGTAGCCCTCACAGCTATACTGTAAGTCCTAGATGATCACTTACAGATAAGTCCTTAGGGAGAGGAATTTGAAGCATTTAGAAAGTAGCTAAACACTTTAGCCCCCTGTTTTTAAGTTGCTAAAAAGTCATATTTTAATGTTTCTTGCATATATCATTAGTCAAGTTACAAGATCATGGTTTAATTGAGCACTAGCAAAGCTACCCAATGCATATCCCATAGGTGATAAGGTATAAGTTCAATTCTTAGGAATCCCTATCAAGGTGACACATGCAATATGAAATTAATGTATTAAAGTGAATAGGAAACAAGGATGATCCCATGCTATACTTTCCTTGAATAAAGTACTCATGCTGATCTGACACGTCAAAGTAATACTCTTGGTCACCCACGAATTGCTCACTGTCTATACTTGATAATCACAGCAACAAGCATCTAGAAGCAATCATGCATAGTAAACAAAAGCTATAGATTATAACAATACACCAACAACATAAAATCAAGATGAAAAGTTTGGAAAATGAATCTATGTCTCGCTATGAAAACACAGACGCAAAGATCACAAAAATCAGAGCTAAAACAAAGAAGTTATGAATTAAACAAGTTTTCCTTTAGTAAAATAATAGATTAAATCTAACCTTGAATTTTAAAAGTTGAAAACATGCTTAACAGTAGTATGAACATGTAGATTATAGAATTACAAACCTAACACAACTTGAACGGATCAAATCAGAGTTAAAACAAAAAAGTTATGGCCTAAACAAATCTAGTGGCAAAACTATAAATAGCTGAAAACGTATTTCAGATCTAACCGAAACAAAATACACTTTCAAAAGAAGAAAACAAAATTGGAAAAGACTCTATGGACTGCGGATTAAGATGTAATTAATTGTAAGGGTTTTTGCAAAAACGTTAGTGAAGGGGTATCCTTGATCTTGGGCCGCTGGATTAGATTTGGACAGTAGGGATTTGATCGGGCGGGGAGGTGACGACGGCGGCCGGCTAGAATAGGATGGATGTGGTGGCGCCATGGTCGAAATGGCAAAAAGCTCGCCGGAGATGTCGGTTAGGAGCCTATGGTGCACAGTTTTCTGAACGGAGAGGTCCAGGAGAGAGAGGAGAGGATGGGGAACTCACCGAAATCGAAAAAACAATTGTGGAAGTGATGAAGGCAGCATGGCGCTCGGTGAGGCAAACAACAATGGCTGTGGCTAGGGCTACGGTGACTTAGCATCTCGACGAGGATGGCTGTGGTGTTGGAGGGCAAAGTAGGGAGGCAGCGTAGGCTCGGGCGGTATTTATGAGGTTGGGTTGGCTTAGGCGGCACGACATGGCACATAGAGGAGGCGAACATGAATGACATTGGCGGTGGTGTCTAGATTGGACACGACACGAGGAAGAAGGAGACCCCAATAGGTGGGCCTGGGCGGTCAGCGACTCAAAGAGGGAGGAGAACACGCGGGCACGACGTAGACCTGGGCTAGCACTGCTTTTGGGCCGATGTGGGGAAGTAGAAGGCTGCATAGGAAATGGACCGAGGGAGATGGGCCAGTGCGAAGAAGCAGCCATGAGTGTGGGAGTAGGCCTACTGGCCGAAAGCAGGGAAGGGGAGGAAAGAAACTCATTTTCCTTTTTCCAAATTTTCCAAAGCGATTTCAAAATGCAAATTCAAATCAATTTTAAATCTGACTTCAACCAAGCAATACAAAATAATATGCAGCAACATGAATACACATACATGTTTGTTGACCTATATTTGATTTTATTTTTAGCAAAGTCATTATTTTTTTTTCTAGATTTCAATGTTCACAAAATGCGTAATTAAATCATTTTCCCTATTTCAAATTATGCAAATTTTAGGGTGTTACAATTCTAGCCCCCTTAAAATGAATCTCATCCTTGAGATTCAGACGATGCTTACTCAAAAAGCTATGGGTATGTTTTTCTTAGATCCTCTTCTCGTTTCCAAGTTGCCTCATCTTTTGTATATCGATTCCACTGAACCTTACACATCTTTATAACTCGGCTCCTTATAAATCTTTCTGCTATCTCCAAAATCCTTACCAGAAACTCCTCATAAGTGAGATCTTCCTTAACTATAAGCTCTTCTAACAATATCTGCTCCTTGGGTACACGCAAACACTTCTTTAATTGAGACACATGGAACACATCATGTACACCTGACAAACTCTCAGGCAATTCCAACTAATAAGCTACTTCACCATATCTCTCTAAAATCTTGAAAGGTCCAATATACCTTGGCGCTGACTTCCCTGTCATGTTAAACCTTCTCAAACTTCTCATAGGTGACACCTTTAAGTAAACATAATACCCTACTTCGAAAACCAATTCTCTTCTCCTAGTGTTGACATAACTCATCTGTCGAGACTAAGCCACTCTCAAATTATCTCTGATCATCCTTACTTGCTCTTCTGCATCTCTTAAAATATCTTTTCCGAACACTTGAGTTTCTTCTGTTTGATTCCAAAACAACGAGGTTCTACACTTTCATCCATACAAAGCTTTAAAAGGTGCCATATTGAGACTCTTCTGATAATTGTTGTTATATGAGAACTCTGCATAAGGCAAACTATTGTCCCAACTTGTACCGTACTGCAATGCACAAGCTCTCAACATGTCCTCTAATATCTAATTAATCCTCTCAGTTTGCCCATCTATCTGAGGATGATATGTTGTACTAAAATTCAACTTTGTTTTGAACAAACTATGTACTTGCTGCCAAAAATGAGATGTAAATTTAGTACCTCGGGTAGACACAATTTTCTTAGGAACTCCATGTAGACACATGATTCTTTCCATATATAATTGGGCTAACCTCGGTCCATTATAAGTAGTCTTGACCGGTATAAAGTGAGCTACTTTAGTTAACTGATCCACTTTCACCCATATTGAATCATAGCCTCTCTGAGTGCGTGGTAACCCAACAATAAAATCCATACCAACTTCTTCCCACTTCCACTCAGGTATCTTCATTGGTTGTAATAACCATGCAGGTCTTTGATGTTCAGCTTTGACTCTCTGACATGTATCACATAAAGCAACATATTCAGCAACATCTCTCTTCAGTTCGTACCACCAATACTTCTCTTTCAAATCCAAATACATCTTGGTACTTCTAGGATGAATAGAGTAAGCAGACTCATGTGCCTCATGAAGAATTGCCTCTCATATAGCCTTATCCTCAGGCACACATAGTCTTTTCCCAAACCATAGAGTTCCATTATCATCCATATGGAAACCTGGTGCCTTACCAATCACTATGTTTTCTGCTATCTCTTTCAACTTCGCATCCTATAATTGGCCCTTACATATTTCTTGCTCTAATTTAGGCTCCAACACCAACTCCACTGCATTAGTGACAAAGCCTAAATTTAGTCGCTCAAACTCAGCACACAACTCACTTGACATCGGTGCCACTTGCACCTCATTGGCATAACTCTTTTTGCTAAGAGCATCGGCAACAACATTCGCCTTTCTAGGATGATAGTGTACCTCTAGATCATAATTTTTAATCAACTCCAACCATCGACGCTGTCTCATATTTAGGTCTGTCTGAGTGCAAATGTACTTTAGACTCTTGTGATCAGTATAGATGTCACTCTTATGTCCAATAAGATAGTGCCTCGATATCTTCAGAGCATGAACCACTGCTACTAACTCCAAATCATGAGTAGGATAGTTTAGCTCATACTTTCTCAACTGTCGGGATGCATAGGCCACTACTCTTCCTTCTTGCATAAGAACACATCCTAGACCTTGATGAGATGCATCACAATAGATCAAAAAGCTCTTGTTCAAATCTAGTAAAACCAAAACTAGGGCGGTAGTCAAGCTCTTCTTCAACTCTTCAAAGTTAGCCTAGCACTTCTTGGACCACACAAACTTTGCATTTTTCTCCAATAAAGTTGTCATAGGCTTGGCAAGTTTAGAGAAACCTTCTATGAACCTTCTATAGTATCCAGCCAATCCTAAGAAACTATGAATCTGAAAGCATCTAGGCCCCTAGTAGGGTTTCGGTGATTAATGACAATACAAGATTACTATGACTACCGTGTGTTTTGTAGAGGCAATTAAGTTAGGTCATAGTAATAGAGATCGATTGGGCAATCAAGATGGTCATGCCCCTACAATGGAAATCGTTTTGGTTTTTAAAGGATGGACGATAAGGTTAAGGATGAACTAGTTCTAAGTGTCGATTGGAGTTGAAGAGACACTTAGAGTAGTTTAGGACTTTGTTTTTCCTTTAGCCATACTATTAAGGGGGGTATGGATGGGTAGCTTGACCTAGGTGAGTCTAGTGAGTTAGGTGTGGTGCACACTTGTTGAAACTAGCACTAGGTAGCTCCTACATTTGCCTAAGATCCAATGGAGCAAACTTCATTCACGTATGATCGAGAGTTGGAAGTGAATGGAGGGTCAAATACTGACCGAACGCTGGTTTTGGTGTGACCAGACGCTGGCGCAGAGTCCAGTCAGTTCATTTGACTGAGGTGAAATCGTTTGGTATGACCGAATGCTGGAAGGTCAAGTGACCGGACGCTGATCCGGTCATTTCCAATAAGGTTCTAGAGAGGGTAAATCGTGATCGAACATGTCCGGTCAGTGCTAACCGGACGCTGGCAGCATCCGGTCACACTGTAAACCCTAGAGTTTGGGGTGTACTGATCGGAGCCTTCGATCAACATGACCAGAGCGTCCGGTCAACATGACCGGAGCATCCAGTCACCCCATAGAGGCACATAACGGTTTGCTTTTCAGCCCATGTTATAAATAGAAGCTCCACTCATGTGTGGAGTTACTTTTGCTCATTCCAACAGCTGAGAAACACCTTAGAAAGTGCCAAGAAGAGCAAGGTCCTAGTGAGGTGATTGAGATTTGAGAATCCAAAGAGAGACCTCATTAGTGAAGATCAAGAGTAGCAAAGTGTGCATCCACCTTCTCATTAGGCTTGTCGTGGTCAAGTGAGAGTTCATGCTTGTTACTCTTGGTGATCGCCATCACCTAGATGGCTTGGTGGTGATTGGGAGTTCGGTGATCACTTGGTGGAGCTTGTGGGTGACCCAACTCAAGTTGTGAGCGGTTGTGGGTGATTCACCGCGATGGAGTGTCGAAGAATCAACCCGTAGAGAGCACTTAATCCTTGTGCAGATCAAGAGGGAGCTACACTCTTGTGCGGGTGCTCCAACAAGGACTAGTGGGGAGTGGCGACTCTCCGATACCTTGGAAAAACATCACCACGTCCTTTCCTCTCTATTTACTTTGAGCATTTACTTTGTGCAATTCAATTCATATCTTTACATTCTTAGAATTGCCATGCTAGAGTAGGATTGGAACTTAGGTTGTAAGTCTTTTGTGCGGTAGAACAAATAGAAACACTCTTTAGGCACAAAGGGATTAATTGGGCTAACCATAGGACTTAATTATTACGAAGAAATTTAGAATTAGCCCAATTCACACCCCTTCTTGGGCATCTTGATCCTTTCAATTGGTATCAGAGCCTTGTGCTCACATTTTTAGACTTAACCGCCTAGAGCAAGATGTCTCACAGGGATGGACCTCCTCCTATCTTTGAGGGAGATGACTTTGCTTATTGGAAAATTTGTATGGAGGCGTATCTAGAGGCTCTAGATGTTGGTATACTTAGAGCCGCCTCACAAGGCTTCCCAAAACCTCGGGATGCTACTAACCTATAAGGCGATGAGGTTAATTATGAGAAGTGGAATGCAAAGGCTCGAAACATCATCTTTAGAGGCCTTTGCAAAGATGTGTTCAATCGTGTGAGGAACCACAAAGACGCCCATGCACTATGGTCAGACATTTGTGCGCTCCATGAGGGAACTAAGAGTGAGCGTGAGGAACGCTATCATCTTGTCATGAAAAAGCTCAACTCTTTTGAAATGCTTCCTAGAGAAAGTGCAAATGAAATGTATTCACATTTGAATGTTCTTGTAGAGGAAGTCAATTGGCTTGGGCTCACTCAAATGCAACCATCTAATGTTGTAAGAAAGATCTTGAGTGTCCTCCCCATTAATAAATATGGGCATATTGTGACCATGCTACACCAAGGTGATCTTTCCATCGCTACACCAACACAAATCTTGGGGAAGATCAATGCTCATGAGATGTATATGCACATCACACCTCAAAATGGCTCATCCTCTACAAACAAGAAAGAAAAAGATTTAGCATTCAAGGCTAGCCAAGAGAAGGGCAAAGCAAGGCTTGAGTATGAGAGCTCAAGTGATGATGAAGTTGACGATGAAAGCCTTGCTCTCATGGTGAAGAAAACCACCAAGATGCTAAAGAAGCTCAACAAGAGTGACATCAAGTTTGATGGCAAGAAGAAGAAGTTCTTCACAAGCTCAAGAAGAAAGCCAATCTCTGAGATGGATTGCTACAATTGTGGCGAACTTAGTCATCTAGCTCACCAATGCACAAAGCCCAAGAAAGACAAGTTCAAGAACAAGAACAAGGGCAAGAAAGATGACTCAAGCAATGAAGATGAAGATGAGAAGAAAAAGAACAAGCCATACAAGAAGAGAGATAGCAAGAAGAAGGACTTCCACAAGAAAAAGAAGAGTGGAAAGGCTTACATTGTTGGTGATTGGCTCACGGACATTGATTCATCTAGTGGATCATCCGATGATGATAGTGATGATGAGAAGGTGGCCACCATTGCTATTGATTCTTCATCATATTCACCGCCACCACTGCTATCATCCTCTACACACCTATGCCTTATGGCCAAAGGTGAACAAAAGGTATCACATGATGATGATAGTAGTGGTGATGATCATGCTCATAATGATGATAGTGATAGTGATAGTGATAGCGATGATGATGAATATAAGTCACCTACTTATGATGATCTTGCTAAATTGTTAAAGAAATACACTAAGATCATTATAAAGACTAGAGCTAAAAATGAAAAGCTTGAGATTAAGAATGATTCTCTTTTAGTTAAATGTGACATAGCCGAAAAGACTAGTGTTGAGCTTAGAGAAGCAAATGATGCTATGTAATCCAAACTCAAGGAGCTAAAATCTTCTAAGAAATAGCTTAAAGATAAACATGATAGACTTGAGTGGGTACACAAAGAGCTCATCACTAGCCACAACAAGCTAAAATATGAATATACTACTCTCAAGATTAATCATGACAATCTTGTTATTGCTCAAGAATTTTTACCCAATGAGCCACATGATGCTACTAACAATGTTGTTAAGATTAATATAGCTACATCATGTGATGATTTAATTGATGAGAGCATTGAGCAAGGATCTAGTGGCAAAGGCAAGCAAGTGGTTGAGTGCAATGACTATGATGAGTATGTCGAGCTCAAGCATGATAATGAAAAGCTCAAGAAAGAGTTTGAAGAGTTCAAAATCCACAACACCATTGTGCTAGAAACTCTTGATCATGATGGTGATTTGGTCCTTGAGAATGAGAAGCTAAAAGAAGAAAATAAGAAGCTCAAGGAAGAGAGAAACAAGGTTGCACACAAGGAAGATAAATGTAGTGATTCACTCAAGGAAGAGAACAAAAAGCTTAAGTTGGAAAAATAGCATCTCAAGATTGGATTGAGCAAGTTCACAAGAGGCAAGCACCTTCAAAGTGAGCTATTGATGAACACCATCATGAAGATGGATAGAAGTGGCATTGGATATGTGGCAAATGTAGAGAAGAAGAAGGCTCAAGTTCAACAACACCAATCAAAGCCAAAGCCAAAGCCAAAGAGATGTTTTGAGTCTAGACAAGAAGGCCACTTTGCTCATGAGTGCCAAACTCCACCACCACAACCCTTGCCCAAGCATGCTAGACCCTTTGCCTTCAATGCTCACTACATGCTTAGAAAGGATTCTAGTGGAAAGATGAAAGTGATGTTCTTAGGACCTCCAAATAAGAATAGGCCTAAGAAAATTTGGGTTGCAAAGTCACTTGTTGAGAAGGTAAAAGGCCCTCAACAAGTTTGGGTTCCTAAAGCTTGATCTCTTGTGTGTAGGTGAACTACAAGACCGATGGAAGTCATTGGGTTATTGATAGTGGTTGCACATAACATATGACCGGTGATCCTCATATGTTTACCTCACTAGATGAAGAAGTAGATGGACAAGAAAGAATCATATTTGGGGATAATTCAAAGGGAAAGGTTAAAGGATTGGGCAAAGTGGCAATATCAAATGACCATTCAATCTCCAATGTGCTATATGTTGCTTCATTGAGCTTCAACTTGCTATCTGTTGGGCAATTGTGTGATCTTGGCTTCCAATGCTTGTTTACTAAGAAGGAAGTTGTTGTATCTAAGAAGGATGATGAACAAGTGATATTCAAAGGATTTAGATACAACAACCTATATCTAGTGGACTTCACCTTTGAAGATGCAAACTTGAAGACTTGCCTATTCACCAAAACAACACTTGGGTGGCTATGGCATAGAAGACTTGCTCATGTTGGGATGAGTTCACTCAAGAAGCTAATGAAGAATGATTTGGTGAGAGGGTTGAAGGATGTGAAGTTTGAGAATGACAAGCTTTGTAGTGCATGTCAAGTCGGCAAGCAAGTTGCAAATACCCATCCAACAAAAGCTTTCATGTCAACCGCAAGAGTGCTAGAACTCCTTCATATGGATTTATTTGGACCAACAACATACAAGAGTTTGGGAGGAAATCTTTATTGTCTTGTGATTGTTGATGATTATTCAAGGTATACATGGGTATTATTCCTTCATGACAAATCCGAAGTTGCACCTTGCTTCAAGAAGTTTGCCAAGAGAGCACAAAATGAATTTGAAGTGAAGCTCAAGAAGATAAGAAGTGACAATGGGAAAGAATTTGACAACACAAACATAGAAGCTTATAGTGATGAAGTTGGAATCAAACATGAAGTCTCCGCAACTTATACTCGTCAACAAAATGGTGTAGTTGAGAGGAAGAACCAGACATTGATCACTCTTGCAAGAACAATGCTTGATGAGTACAACACCCCTAAAGCTCTATGGGCAGAAGCAATCAACACCACATGCTATGCATCCAACTGGCTATTCCTTCAAAAGTTCCTTGGCAAGACATCTTATGAGTTGCTCAATGGGAAGAAGCTGGACGTCTCTTTCTTTAGGGTGTTTGGTTGCAAATGCTACATCTACAAGAAGCGACAACACCTAGGGAAGTTTCAAAGACATTGTGATATTGGTTTTCTTGTTGGTTACTCATCAAAGTCCAAAGCATATAGAGTATTTAATCATGCCACCGACTTGGTTGAAGAAACATATGATGTGGAATTTGATGAATCTAATGGCTCCCAAGGAGCACATGAGAATCTTGATGATGTAGGTGATGAACCATTGAGGGAGGCGATGAAGAACATTCTGGTTGGAGACATCAAGCCTAAAGATGATGAAGATGATTGATCCACCCTCTTCATCAAATGTACCACAAGATGGTGAAAAAGATGGGAGAGTAGAAAATGAAGACACTCATGTCTCCCATGAGCAAATGGTGGTACAAGCACAAGATGTTGATGCTCCACAACCACCTCCTCAAGTGGTCAATAGAAGAAATACACCTCTACTACAAGATCATCCATAATATCTCATCATAGGGAGTCCATCAAAGGGTGTAATGACTCGTTCACAAAAACTTGCTTTATTTATTGCTCATCACTCTTTTGTCTCTTGCTTTGAGCCTACTAAGATTGAAGAAGCTCTTCAAGATCCGGATTGGATAAATGCCATGCATGTAGAGTTGAACAACTTCACTCACAATGAAGTGTGGACTCTTGAAGAGCGGCCAAAAGGAGCAAGAGTCATTGGAACAAAGTGGGTGTTCCAAAACAAGCAAGATGATCAAGGTGTTGTTGTAAGGAACAAGGCAAGACTAGTTGCAAAGGGGTTCTCTCAAGTTGAAGGTTTGGATTTTGGAGAGACCTTTGCACCGGTTGCAAGATTAGAAGCCATTCGTATCCTCCTTGCATATGTATCACACCATGAAATGAAATTATATCAAATGGATATGAAAAGTGCATTTTAAAATGGCTTTATTAATGAACTAGTCTATGTTGACCAACCTCCCGGGTTTGAAGACCCTAGATATCCTAATCATGTTTATAGGTTGTCCAAGGCACTATATGGGCTTAAGCAAGCCCCAAGAGCGTGGTATGAGCGCCTTCGGGATTTCCTCATTGAGAAGGGCTTCACCATTGGGAAGGTTGACACCACACTATTCACCAAGAAGCTTGATGGACATATCTTCATTTGTCAAGTATATGTTGATGATATCATCTTTGGATCATCAAATAAAGATTCTTGCAAAGAATTTGGTGAATTGATGTCGAAGGAGTTCGAGATGTCCATGATTGGTGAGCTTACATTCTTTCTTGGTTTTCAAGTCAAGCAAATGAGAGAAGGGATCTTCATCTCTCAAGAAAAATATACAAAAGATCTTCTCAAGAGATTCAAGATGGATGAATGTAAGCCAATCAAGACACCAATGCCAACTAATGGACATCTTGACCTAGATGAAGGAGGTAACACGGTTGATCAAACTCTCTACCGTTCTATGATTGGTAGCTTGTTATATTTAACCGCATCTAGGCCCAACATCATGTTTAGTGTGTGTATGTGTGCTAGATTTCAAGCTAAACCTAAGGAAACTCATTTAATTGCCGTAAAAAGAATACTTAGGTATCTTAAGCACACACCAAGCATTGGTCTTTGGTATCCCAAAGGAGCTAGATTTGAATTAATTAGCATTCCAATTCAGATTATGTCGGATGCAAAGTTGATAGAAAAAGCACATCCGGAGGGTGCCATTTTCTTGGTAGATCACTTGTGTCTTGGTCTTTCAAGAAACAAAATAGTGTGGCTTTGTCCACCGCCGAAGCGGAATACATTGCCGTGGATGCTTGTTGTGCACAAATACTTTACATGAAACAAACTTTGCTAGACTATGGTGTAGTTTTAGATAAAGTAACTCTTTTGTGCGACAATGAAAGTGCGTTAAAACTTGCAAACAATCCGGTTCAACACTCTCGCACCAAGCATATAGATATCCGTCATCACTTTCTTAGAGATCATGTTGCTAAAAATGATATATCACTAGAAGGTGTAAGAACCGAGGATCAATTGGTAGATATCTTCACTAAACCGCTAGATGAGGCAACATTTTGTAGATTGCAGAATAAACTAAATGTGCTTGATTTTAGTAACTTCACTAAAAATTGAGCTTGTGTTGTCCCTTGCATTGCATTGTAATATACAACATGTTTAATGCTTCATAATGCATATAGGGCTTGTCTAACATGGTTAAGATAACCACCGAAAAGCGTGTGAAGAAGCTTAACCTTGGATCAAACTTGACAAGCAACTAGATTTACATTCAAGTATTGCATATGCATGAATGTTGTTTTGTCATTTGTCTTCAAATCGCCCTCTTTTCGCCTATTTTCTTAAAAAGGATTATAGCCTAAGGCAAAATATTTTGAAAAACTTGAGGGTTTGAGAGAGGTCACTCACATCAGTCCCAATTGGTGTTTAGTTGGATCTTATTGGTGTTGGGACTTGATTGGGAACAGGCAGCGCAAAGGAATTTGAAGACTCGCTGAAGGAGTGACCGGACGCTGCACCAGATTCTGATGTCCAGCGTCCGGTCAGTTCATAGGAGGTGAACCTACTGCCGAAGGAGTGACCGGATGCTGAAATAATGTTTTCCCAGCATCTGGTCAGGAGGAGCTTCAGTGTCCGATCGATCATGAAGACATCAAGGCTAGGTGACCGGTCTCTGGCTGCGTCCGGTTGTTGTCCACCGGACACGTCCGGTTATGATTCCAGAGGAATTGGACCTCTCTGGAATCGACTGGACGCTGGGTGGTAGCATCTGGTCACTACCACCAGAGCATCCGGTCAGTAGAAAACATGCGGCATCAGATCTCTTTTCTTGTTTCCCTATCTGATTTGGGGGAGCACCCTATTTAATCTCAGTGTGACGTTGACCTATCCCTACTGCCCCCATCGCCTTTGCTGTCTCGTGCTCCAACAGCCACAAGTCACCGCCCTAGCCGCCGTCGCTCCATGCTGCTACCACAGCCATGCCTAGGTTGCTAGATCCACTTGCCCACACACCACCGCTGCCGTCGTGCTAGCCCACGCGCATGCCGCCGCTTGCTCCCGCGCCGCCAGCACCTCCTCGAGCTACGCCGTGCCCTAGCCGCCGCTTGCCCTCATGCCGCCGCCGCCTCCCTGTTGCCTGCGAGATGCCGTAGCTCGTCCGCGCCAGGTGCTGCTCCTCCATGCCCGTGCCCAACCAAGCACCACCATGCCGGCGATCCACTATAGTTCCAAAATTGCCGGTAAGGCCTTGTCCTATCGTCGTCGAACCCTAACCCACATTGCTTTGTCCGTAACCTAAATCGATTTCAAAGCATTGTTCTCAATTGCATTCAGGGCAGTCGCTTCACCGCAAACCCTAACCGTAGACTTGGTGGTTTCCTGTGGATCGCTTCTCTTTTCTCCTCGGATCTCCAGTTCATCAGGTAGCAAGTCCCGTGTCTCAATTTTGTATCTAAATTGCTTGCTTCTTAGGATTTCGCATCTATTAGATACATTGTATTTATTATATATCCTATCTATTCCATCGTGCAGTGAGTCAGTGCCATTGAGATCATGTGGCAGTTGTCAGTTAACTCGGGGCCAAGCTTGCGAGTATGGACCGAGGCCAAGCCTCGAAAGTGTTAGTGGCAGTTGATCTTCAATGGAGGCAGTTGTTTCTTTGTTAGGGGCAGTTGATTCTTCTTTGATCCATCAGATGGCTCGGACAAATAACATTAGAGGTGGTCCTAGTGATGAGGATCAGAGGCCCTCGCCTCGCTAGCCCGCAGATCCTAAAGGCAAGGCAACTAATAAGCTGATAGTCAGAAAGCGCAAGTATCTAGATGTAGGTACAACGAGGGCCACCGTAGTTGCAGAGGCCATAGAGAATGCCAAGAGAGGAGGAGCTCGTAGTGGTGTTGTTATTGCAGATCATCTGTCACCAGAGGCGCAAGGTAGACTTGAGCATATTGAGCATCTTCATGGTAGTCCACCTAGGACTATCATGATGGTAGGATGATGTCTTCCCATTGTGGACCCTCAGCCTCAAGGGGAGTCATAGCAGGAGCCATAGCAGCAGCCCCCACCAGTAGAGCCAACAGGGCAGACTTAGGAGGGCTAGCAGGCCAAGGAGATAGAGCAGGCACCTCAGCCATAGCCTCACCACTCTGGTCAAACTTGTGTCCCAGTCACGCCGATGGCTGACACACAGTGGAGGGGTTCTCGTCCACCACCCAGACCATAGGGTCTACCTCCAGTGACCCATCTTGACTTGAGGGCCACCACAGCCAAGCTAGTTCAGCAGCTGAGATTGGTTGATTTTGAGATATGGTTTCTGCCGAGGAGGGATGAGAGAGCTTCAGAGGGCTTCTACACTCCACTATAGGAGGATTTCTACAATGCCTATCTCAATAGTGGGGTAGTTTTCAGATCTTAGAGGTTGTGCCACATTGACTCTATAGTTGCAGCCATAGGAGAGCACATTCACCCCTATCTTACATATCTGCTAGGGCTATCAGGTTTGATTGGACGGTCTAGACTATATGTTCCATCTTGGGTTCGACAGTTCTATGCTTCCCTCTAGATTGACCCGCAGCATACATATATTCACTTCGCATTCGGAGGAAGAGACTATTGCCTGACAAGCCAAAGGGTCAGGGAGATACTGAGACTTCAGGAGCAGCCAGTCAGACTTCATGAGGTGTGCTATGGCCAAACAACACCCCCCAGATGTCCTCATGGTGGCAATGTGCCTCCTACTGACTTGGTTCGCCACTGCTTCACTGAGCCCTTTGGAGAGGGATCACATAGGAACCCCAGTGACCTAAATCCCACTACTCGCATACTTGAGGCTATTATGAGAAGGACACTGCTTCCCAAGATGGGATACAGAGAGGGCTTAACTTAGATATAGCTTTGGCTTATTAACTCTTTGATGCAGCAGACAGTTTTTGATATTTGGGATCTTATTCTATTAGAGTTGGAGGACACAATATGTGAGGGTTTCAGAGGACATAGGCAGCTACCTTATGCTCACTAGATCACATGGCTTATCCATAGGCTAGTCACAGTGAGGCCGCTAGAGGTGCTTGCTGAGTATAGTGGTGCCACCATAGAGTTTTCTGCCTATAACATGACGCAGATGATCAGGCACAGTACACCTACAGCACCCAGTCAGCCATGTTAATGTCCTGAGGTGCCAGAGTCTGCAGCCTAGTAGGATGAGATCATCAGGGGTATTGCAGCTACTAAGGAGGAGTAGCTTGAGGCTCAGCAGGAGAGGAGTGATCCCAGTGACAGCTCAGATGATGATTACTGGCCTATTCCTTAGATGCCTGCACGTCAGCATGATCATGAGGCCGGTAGCTCTAGTTCAGCGCCACCTGCCCCGTAGACAGACCTCACTCTCCTTGCTATACTTGAGTGGATGAGGCAAGACCAGGGACGCCAAGTGATGAGTACAGGCCCGATCTTCCGAGAGGTAGCCGGTAAGTTCGATTTGTGGAGATCTCGACGTTGGCGATCCGGCTTCAAATCAGACACGATTCGAACCCTGCAACCATTACACCACTGCTCCGTTGGTTATCAACCAAGCACAACTTGATTGACCTCGCCAAGAAGGCTTTTCCTACAAGCGAATCGAAGAGCACAAGCAAGAAGGTAAAACACGCAATCTGAAATTGCAAATATGAATGACGCGAATATCAATAGAGGGTTCAAGAACTCGGTTCCAAAGGACTAATCGACACAATGGAGGAGATCAAGAACGGGGGCCTTGGATCACTGTAAAAGGATTTGTCACCACAGTTACAACGAACGATTCAGTTTCTCGATGGAAAACTAAACTCTAAACAAAACCCAATTGTATAGCAGCGGCGGCGGCTGTGTTTATAGTCTAAGACTCGACCTAGGGTTGGGGACGGCCAGGGGTTGGGCGCCCACAACTTGGGCTTAAGGCCCGACACGATACATGGCCAAGTTGGCCCAAATAGGTGACACAACACCTTGCCGTGGTCACACAGAATGATCCACGGACCTTCTGGAGCTGGGACCAGATCCAAAACGACGGCATCGTCGTCCCCTTTCCAACGCATCCAAGAACAGCCCGTTTCGATGTCGTATGAGGAAGTTATGACCGAAATAGTGACGATGTGTCTGCTGAATCCGAGGACGACGTGGCAGCTGAGTTGGAAACGAATTGCAACTTGGGGAAGACCATGGCGTCGGTGTGTCCAGTGTGGTGATGTCCTCATCATCCTCCCCTTCTCGAATTGGAGTCGTCCTCGACTCCATCTTGGCGATGTCCTCATTATCCCCTCCTTGTAGAATTGGAGTCGTCCTCGACTCCATCCCATCATCAACGAACTCCTGCAAAAGGTTAGTGACAGCAGGCAATGCACCAGACATAAAAGGTTGACAAAACATAGTATAACATGGTGCATCAGGATTATCACATAACTCAGTAGTAGCAGGAGTTGTAGCAAGAAAAGCACCTCCTTTTAACTTAATCCCATTATTTTTAGCAATGTCTGTTGGAGGTTTATTTTTTATCTCATTAGCATGTTTAATAATATCCGTAGGAGACAAAGGCAGCAATGTAATTTTCTTGTCCTTATGTATGATAGTGTATGTATTAGTTCTACCATGGTGTAAAGCATCATTATCAAATTCCCATGGGCGACCTAACAAAATGGAACAAGCTTGCATAGGGACAACATCAAAATCAGCAGTATCATGATAAGAGCCTGTGAAAAAGCTAATGCGTGCTGATTTAGTTACCTTAGTCTTACCACTATTATTGAACCATTGAAGTTTATATGGATACGAATGTTGTCGTGTGGTCAAGCCAAGCTTGTCAACCAAATCTGAACTCACCAAGTTGTTGCAACTCCCGCTATCAATGATAGTGAGAACACGACAACCCTGCACAATGAGATACATGTGGAACAAATTGTGGCGTTGGATCTTCATCTCTTCTTCATGACCCACACGTGTACTCAACACACGCTGCACAAGAAGGCTAGGGTAGTTTGCGGCAGTAGCCACAGAGTCAATTGTGATGGCCTCCTTGTCATGATCGCCCTCGGTGGGATCTGCATCAATGTTAGCAGCAAGGGCTAAATCATCTTCAACATCACTAGCACTTACATATCCATCCTCGGTAGCAATGAAAGCGCGATGACTGGGGCATTCCTTCATGACATGTCCCATGCCTTTGCATCGGTGGCAAATGATTTTAGAGCTGGACGAGGAGGAGCTAGTAGAAGCACCCGAAGTGCCACCTTTCTTCAGCTGTGGAAACTGCACATTAGACAATTTACTTACCCCGGAAGAAAATGGAGGTGTAGATGGCTATGGTGCAACAGGAAGCTTGGGCGTCTCCGGCTCGGAACGTTGCTGAAAATTCCTCCCATTGTTAGACCTGAAAGGCTGGTGTTGTTTGCGTCCCTGTACTTCTCGTTCGGCCTTAATAGCAAGATGATACAATTGGGAAAAATTGCGCCATTCTTTATAATCAAGTATGTTCTGTATATCATGGTTTAAACCACCAAAAAATCTAGCACTAGCATCATCATCATCTTCATTTATACCACAACGTGCTAAACCAATAAGCAATTCTTGATAGTATGCTTCTACTCCTTTATCACCTTGTTTTAAAGTTTGTAGTTTCAAACGTAAATCACGTTGGTAATAAGGAGGAACAAAACGAGATTTCATACGTTGCTTTAAAACATTCCAAGTTTGAGGCACAGCAGCAGCATTATTGGCATTGCAAAGATCACTCCACCAGAACAAAGCAAAATTAGTAAACTCACTGGTAGCAAGTCTAACTCTATGCTCAGCAGGAACATTATGAGAATCAAATTTTTGTTGAACAGCAAGCTCCCAATCTAAATATGCCTCTGGATCAACATTACCAGCAAAAGGTGGTAGACTAAATTTAATTTTAGCAAAAGGATCATTATTACCATGATTATTACCTGCCATACCGCGACGATTGAAGTTGAGGCGGCGACGGGCACCACCGTCAGCATACGCATCTTCATCACCAGCATCTTCATCATCAGCACGATAAGGTGGAGGGCGTTGCTCAAGCTGTTCAATGCGGGTGACCAGATTGTTCACGTTGCGCGTCAGCTCGGTCATAAGATTGCGTTGTTTAGTCATGAACGTTGCAAGCTCGCCCTTGGACACGCACTCATTGAAGTCCGTCGGAGTTCCTGCCATGGTTAGAAGATAGAAAAAGACAACACCAAAGTATTATCCCTATCAACTAAAAGGAAACAAGTGGTGGTGGTGAAAGTGGAATGCAAAATCACAAGCGGCTTACCACCGTCTTGCCTGTATTCTTACCAACGCCAAACAGGAGCAAAACCAAAGTGGCGAAGCAATCTGTTGTTGAGCGTGGGTAACAGTTGCAAGATGAACCTGTGCTGACAGAAGAATATGTGGAGCTATGGGTAGGCACACAATATGACAGCAAGGATTAGCAATTAACGAGTGCAGAGTAGCGATTGTTCAATCTGGATCCAAAGTACAAATCACAGTTGCTGGCTAAGACGTGTCGAGACGTAGCGCAACAAGGTGAAAACAAAGAACGATCGAAAGAACTCACAGAACAAGCAAATAGCCCGGATTTCTCCTTTTTCCTGAATTTTTCCCGGATTTTCCCAAAAGGCACTAGTAGGAAACAAACTTTTTTTACTACTTTTTTATACTTTTCTCTGAATAAGGATCACAAAAGATGCAACCACAAAAATTGGCACCTACAACTGAGGTGGGATGTGGCCTACAGAAATTCAGCACGTTCTCTGAAAAGCGTGCAAAAACTTTGACAATTTTTTTTCTATATTTTCCCAAATTTTTTTGGCAATTCTGATGAAACCAAACAGGGCGAAGCCGAGTTTGGGTTGGGTCCAAATGGTGTCAAGAAGCTGCACAAAAAATTTCAGATTTTTCTGATAAACGAGCGAAAAGTTATGCCTGTTTTACCGAAGGTATCTCAAGGTATGTTTTCCGGGAGGCACAACACGGCGGCGGCAGTTAGGGCAAAGCGGCCCTAAACTCTAACACCGATCACAACAGTAGGTATTCGCCTAATGATGTAAGGAGGGCTGTGATGCAGGCAAAATAAGAGCGGCTGGCAACCTATCTAGGGTTTGCGCGGCGGCGAGAAGTTACACAAGGCGGCTAGCGAGGCAAGTCGAGTAATGTGGTGGCTTCGACTTGTTGTTTGGGAACGGTGGATGGGATAGCGGCGGAAAACAAAATCACAGCAACGGGCGATTGAACTACGACCACGAACACAATCCTAAACCAGCAACAAGACTCGACCACGGACACAAACTCAACAACACGAATCTGAAACAAAATTGCAAAGGCACAAAGGGCGATAGGACAGCGGAAATTGAAATATTTTTGGGCTTTTTGTGGACTCTAGGTAATGAACAAATATGAATCTAAGGCAAACGAGATTATACCTCGCGGTAAACCTGGCTCTGATACCAATTGATGAGTACAGGCCCGATCTTCCGAGAGGTAGCCGGTAAGTTCGATTTGTGGAGATCTCAACATTGGCGATCCGGCTTCAAATCAGACACGATTCGAACCCTGCAACCGTTACACCACTGCTCCGTTGGTTATCAACCAAGCACAACTTGATTGACCTCGCCAAGAAGGCTTTTCCTGCAAGCGAATCGAAGAGCACAAGCAAGAAGGTAAAACACGCAATCTGAAATTGCAAATATGAATGACGCGAATATCAATAGAGGGTTCAAGAACTCGGTTCCAAAGGACTAATTGACACAGTGGAGGAGATCAAGAACGGGGGCCCTGGATCACTGTAAAAGGATTTGTCACCACAGTTACAACGAACGATTCAGTTTCTCGATGGAAAACTAAACTCTAAACAAAACCCAATTGTATAGCAGCGGCGGCGGCTGTGTTTATAGTCTAAGACTCGACCTAGGGTTGGGGACGGCCAGGGGTTGGGCGCCCACAACTTGGGCTTAAGGCCCGACATGATACATGGCCAAGTTGGCCCAAATAGGTGACGCAGCACCTTGCCGTGGTCACACAGAATGATCCACGGACCTTCTGGAGCTGGGACCAGATCCAAAACGACGGCATCATCGTCCCCTTTCCAACGCATCCAAGAACGGCCCGTTTCGATGTCGTATGAGGAAGTTATGACCGAAACAGTGACGACGTGTCTGCTGAATCCGAGGACGACGTGGCAGCTGAGTTGGAAATGAATTGCAACTTGGGGAAGACCATGGCGTCGGTGTGTCCAGTGTGGTGATGTCCTCATCACCAAGCTTAGGAGACAGCTGCTACGTTTGCATAGTTTCAGACTCGGTAGGATGAGTTCTAGTAGCAGCAACACATGATCCAGCAGTAGCAGCTAGCTATTCAGTAGCAGATAGAGGCTCGATAGTAGCAGCAACAGGCCATGCATCAGCAGCAGATCCTCATGCAGCAGTAGCTTCTTGGATTTATGCAGCATGTTGTGACTGCTATTGGGGCTCCACCGCCATAGCCCTCGCCTCAGCTTGGTCAGACAGCCACTACTTCGGTGACTCCAACGTTATAGCCTAGTGGGCTTCAGAGTCAGGGATAGCCACTAGCACAATATGCTTCTCCTACAGAGCAGGTGTCCCAATGGTTTGCTTCACCATTGGTAGCCCCGTAGTTCACTCCATTTTAGATGGGCTTCACACCAGCATAGACTTCATCGCTGCTTGAGCTAGATACTTTAGTCTCCAAGAGTCTTGGAGCCTCCTTTAGTGAGTTGATAGGGCAGCCTACATCGCCACATTTGTATGCCCTAGGTCCTTCAACAGCAGCTCCCATCATCGTGACTACACAGAGGCTTCCTTTCTTAGTTGCGTCTTTAGATCCTACTACAGGCATACCAGCAGAGTCACAGGTAGCACCTATCCCAGCTTAGACCCAGACTACTTCAGTGACACTACTAGCTATAGAGGGTCAGACTGCCCAGAGCTCTAGATCATACGATGATGGCACCCAATTCCACCTTGCCCCTCATACCTCAGCGCCTGGCTCGTCCGCTATAGTCTCGCTGATCGACCCGTAGGTTTTGGTGTTTGACACCAAAGGGGGAGAGGGTTCGAGTATGTTAGGCTTAGGGGGAGCTACTTATCTAGGGGGAGCATAGTTATTATATTAGCCTATATATTACATTTGGAGTCTTTATGTGTGATACACTATTATGCATTCATCGTGTGTTTACTTTCATGCATTGAACTATATGTGATAGTGATATCTACATGACCATGATATATGACATGTGTGCTCTCTACTTTGAATTATTTATATGTCATATCACTTGTGTTATGCTCATTTGCCTTTGCTTTCGTGTTTTACTCTGATGCAAATGAGCTTTATTACTTGTACTCATGCTTATTTCATATCTTTTGAGTACATCATGTTGGCTTGGTTCATATAAGCTTGACTAACATCTTTGTTCTTATTGACAAAAGCTTATATGATCCAAGCATGTTAAAAACCTCAACTCTTTCACATACTCGAGGTAGTATTATCATCAATCACCAAAAAGGGGGAGATTGAAAGCATCTAGGCCCCTAGTAGGGTTTCGGTGATTAATGACAATACAAGATTACTATGACTAACGTGTGTTTTGCAGAGGCAATTAAGTTAGGTCATAGTAATGGAGATCGATTGTGCAATCAAGATGGTCATGCCCCTATGATGGAAATCGTTTCAATTTTCAAAGGATGGATGACAAGGTTAAGGATGAACTAGTTCTAAGTGTCGATTGGAGTTGAAGAGACACTTAGAGTAGTTTAGGACTTTGTTTTTCCTTTGGCCATACTATTAAGGGGGGTACGGATGGGTATCTTGACCTAGGTGAGTCTAGTGAGTTAGGTGTGGTGCACACTTGTTGAAACTAGCGCTAGGTAGCTCCTACATTTGCCTAAGATCCAATGGAGCAAACTTCATTCACGTATGATTGAGAGTTGGAAGTGAATGGAGGGTCAAATACTGACCGAACGCTGGTTTTGGTGTGACCAGACGCTGGCGCAGAGTCCAGTCAGTTCATTTGACCGAGGTGAAATCGTTTGGTGTGACCGAACGCTGGAAGGTCAAGTGACCGGATGCTAATCCGGTCATTTCCAGTAAGGTTCCAGAGAGGGTAAATCGTGACCAGACGTGTCCGGTCAGTGCTGACTAGACGTTGGCAGCGTTCAGTCACACTGTAAACCCTAGAGTTTGGAGTGTACTGACTAGAGCATCCGGTCAACATGACTGGAGCGTTCGGTCACCCCACAGAGGCACATAACGGTTCATTTTTTGGCCCATGTTATAAATAGAAGCTCCACTAGTTTGTGGAGTTACTTTTGCTCTTTCCAACAGCTAAGAAACACCTTAGAGAGTGCCAAGAAGAGCAAGGTCCTAGTGAGGTGATTGAGATTTGAGAATCCAAAGAGAGACCTCATTAGTGAAGATCAAGAGTAGCAAAGTGTGCATCCACCTTCTCATTAGGCTTGTTGTGGTCAAGTGAGAGTTCATGCTTGTTGCTCTTGGTGATCGGCATCACCTAGATGGCTTGGTGGTGATTGGGAGTTTAGTGATCACTCGGTGGAGCTTGTGGGTGACCCAACTCAAGTTGTGAGCGGTTGTGGGTGATTCACCACGATGGAGTGTCGAAGAATCAACCCATAGAGAGCACTTGATCCTTGTGCAGATCAAGGGGGAGCTATAGCCTTGCATGGGTGCTCCAACAAGGACTAGTGGGGAGTGGCGACTCTCCGATACCTCAGTAAAACATCACCGCATCCTTTCCTCTCTATTTACTTTGAGGATTTACTTTGAGCATTTACTTTGTGCAATTCAATTCATATCTTTACATTCTTAGAATTGCCATGTTAGAGTAGGATTGGAACTTAGGTTGCAAGTCTTTTGTGTGGTAGAACAAATAGAAACACTCTTTAGGCACAAAGGGGTTAATTGGGCTAACCATAGGACTTAATTATTGCGAAGAAATTTAGAATTAGCCCAATTCACCCCCCTCTTGGGCATCTTGATCCTTTTACAATCTCTCCCACATCGGTTGGTGGTTTCCAATTCAATACATCTTTCACCTTGCTTGGATCTACTGCTATTCCCCCATTAGAGATAACATGTCCTAGGAAAGAAACTTCCTTCAATCAGAATTCACACTTGCTTCGCTTAGCATATAACTTGTGTTCTCTGAGCTTCTGTAAGACTAACCTTAGATGTTTAGCATGCTCTTCTTCTGTTTTGGAGAATACCAATATATCATTGATAAATACCACCACAAACTTATCCAAAAACTCCATGAACACCTTATTCTTCAAGTACATAAAGTAGGCAGGTGCATTGGTCAAACCAAAGGACATAACGGTGTACTTGTACAAACCATACCTTGTAGTAAAAGCTATCTTGGGTATGTTAGTTGCACGAATCTTCAACTGATGATAGCCAGAACAAAGATCGATCTTAGAGAAAACACAAGCACCTCTCAACTGATCGAACAAGTCATCAATTCTAGGCAATGGATACTTGTTCTTGATAGTAACCTCATTGAGTGACCGTTAATCAACACACATCCTCTGAGTACCATCCTTCTTGTCAACAAATATAACTGGTGCTCCTCAAGGTGATGAACTAGGATGAATAAAACCATTCTCCTGTAACTAGTTTATTTGTTTCTTAAGTTCCTCTAGTTCATTAACCCCTATTCTATATGGACGCTTAGATATAGGTGCAGTTTTAGGTAATAATTCAATAATAAACTCAATGTCATGGTTAGGTGGCATACCTAGCAAGTCATCGGGGAACACATCTAGAAACTCATCCACCACTGGGTCTTCCTTGTTGACGTGATCATCAAGCTAGTTCACTATGGCTGTCGGCTGTGCTTGTACCACAACATCAACACTAATTCTATCCCCATTCGGTGTGGTCACAACAACTATCTTCTCTTGACATTGAATGACTACCCGGTTTTGCTTCATCCAGTCCATTCCTAGAATCACATCAATGCCAGACATTCTCAACACAATGGGCTCACTTTAAACTCTACCCCCTTAAGGATAGACTAGTCAGAAGACAACAATATGAAACTTGCATACTACCTCCTAGTGAGTTTACTAATATGGAATTTTACATGGCACATAAGGGTATACTATTGTTTCTAACAAATGCTTATGATATGAATGAATGCGAAGCTCTAGAATAAAAAAGAACAGTGGCAGGGGGTGAGTTGACATCGAACGTATCGAGCATGACTTCTAGTTCTGCAAGCGCCATCTCAGTAGACACATGGTTTACCTTTCCTGTGTTGGATGCTAGCTTCTGTGGTGTTCCCTTCTGATTACTATGCTGACCTTGGGGTGTTTGCTGATTCTACTTCCTGGGGCAATGGTTAGCATAATGCCCAACTTCTCCACAATGATAGCATATGTTGGGAGTACTAGGTGCACTGGTCTTCGTGGGAGTGTTGTTGGGTGTTCCCTATCATGGTGTCTACTGACCACTCTACCGTGGGGGATGTTGATTGTCATTCTACTGCTGGTTTGGGTTATGCTAAGGGTACAGACCATGAGTCCACTAATTGGGTGGTCCCTGGAACCTCTGTTGGAAGCCTTGCTAAGGGTTGGTGCACAGACGAGTATTACTTCTAGAGGCCTGCCCCTAAAGCCTCCTCTTCTTGGCCTCCATCTCCTTGCGCTTATTGTCCATAACAATAGCGCGATTCACCAACGTCTGAAAATTAGGGTATGTATTAGACATAAGCTGGAGTTGTAGACCATCATATAGACCCTTGAGAAAATAGCGTTGCTTATCAGCATCATCAGCCACCTTATTTGGAGCATAACATGACAACTAAGCAAACTTGTCACGGTACTCCTCTACGGACATGGATCCCTGCTTCAGAGCTATGAATTCCTCCTGCTTTAGCTCTATCAATCCTTTAGGTATGTGATAGGATATGAAATTCTCTCTGAACTCCTGCCAGTTGATAGGAGGAGCATTGGTGGGACATCCATACTCAAATGTCTCCCACCAATCTTGGGCTTCTCCCTAAAGTTGTCCTGACGCGTACAACACCTTCTGCTAGTCATCACACTATGCTATGCTGAGTTGCTTTTTCACTGCACGAAGCCAATCATCTACTTCCAGAGGATCAGTGGCTTCAGAGAACACTGGGGGATGGCCCTTTAAGAATTCACCGCGCTTATCACACGGTGCTCCACCAACTGGATGGTTCTGCTGATTCTGCACCAACGCTTGCATAAGCTGTATCTGCACTGCTAGTAGTTGCTCAATAGTAGGTGGTGGTGGTGGTGGTGGATGTGGGGGAACACCTCTATGACCTTGGCCTCTTCCTCTTCCAGACATCTGACATCCAACACAAATATTCAAAATTTAGAGATTTTCAAGTTAGAATACATTCTGAAAGTTTTCTAGACATGTTCCAACATCAGCAGCTCAGCAAAATAGTCATATCTCGAGTTTCAGATATCCAAAAGAGACATAATTTATATGGTTGGAAATCTTAAGAAATTATCTACAACTTTTATTTAGACCACATTCCCAGATTCTATCGTTAGGTTACTAAAACACTAGATACAACCGAAACTGTTATAGATTTCAGACTATGTAGAAACTTTATCTTGAAATAGAGATATCTCACATACAAGATGAGATATAGGTGTGATTCTAGAGGAATTGGAAAGATACTTAAGTCTAGGTATTCCCATAAAAAATTCATAATTTTTGGTTGAGTAGATTTTAATTGGCATTGAGATAAGTGCAGACTGCTCCAAAAAATAGATTCTGAGAGAACAAGATATACCAAACCTAACTATTTATTTATTGACCCAAACTTTCATATTCTTAACTATGAAACTTGCGGACATGCCCACAAAGTTCTAGCACATATTACAAAAATCCAACTCACACATAAACATAATAACAAATCAACTAGGCACATCACTATTCACACCGCACTAATAGACTCGACTAGACTCAACTTGACTTGTTCTACTATCATTTTATTACATAAAAGGGACTCCAACATCTGTGGGCAAGGTTTATGGGGAAGCTCCTCATACATCTTTGGCAGGTTGAGGTACACTCTTTGCTCATCTATCACCTGTTGGTGTCTCTTAATGGTTTTCTGTTGTGCCTTCAACTGATCCTCCAGTCAACGAATCTTTGCTACGGACTCATAGCCAAAGTGTACCATCACTTGGGTAGTTGGATCTGTGCCCTGTGGGTCCATCATTGCCCATTCCAATTTAGGGTGCTGGCGAGGGAGGAATCGATATTGGTCATCCTTCATATCCTCAAATCGACGACCATGAAGACCCATGCAGGCTGCAGCGGCTGCATCTTCTATGCTATCCTCCATGGTGGCATAGTGAGCATGATGCGCATAGTTTGAATCTAGCTGATATGCACCCTTCTGTTCATCCTTGATGGAGATGCACACCCTAGTCTTCCAATAGGTGTCCTCTAGAGGGTGCGTATGCTCGTTGCAGGCATACTCCACAACGGCATCCCAATCACCATAGTAGGTCTAAAGAATCTTCGTGAGTCGGTGGTGCGAAATAGAGGAATCACACCCCGGCTTATACCAGACCTTGGTAGTCCATCCTAGGGGAGGGATCGGCTCATCCTCTTCAATGGTGTCTTCCTCCTCATCATCAGACAGTAAGATGACCTCGACTTCTTCGGGTTCCTCCTAGACTAGCTTAGGCGTAGGTACAGGTGTTGGCGAATCAAGTTCTTGTTCTTGGGGTTCCTCCTCCTCAGGCTCCATGGACAAACCATGAGGCGGGTAGTAACCTTCGGTGCTGATGCGAGTAGTCTTACTGGCATGAGGCATCTACAAAATTAAATTTAGTTAGATTGGAAGCAATAATGTTCATAATAGAGTAAGGCAAAAGAAGCATAAAACTTTAGCAAATAACAAGGGTGAGATAGGAAGCATGAAATGGGTGAAGCAAAAGAAGCTAAAATGACCATTGCTAACTAGGCTTGCGTCCTACAGTCAACATAGCTCTGATACCAATCTATCACACCCAATTTTAAGGATAAAATGGGATACAAAATCTTATGTGCGCCAAGAGATCAGTCAGACACATAAGCCAACAAATTATGAATAATATCATCACAAGTGGTTATTACATCACGAATAAGATAGAGTTTTCCCATAAATGTAGCGGAAGTATAAAGAAAAGATCTCTTGCGGAAGCTCCATATCATAGGGACGTCAACTGGCTGACCACAAGTCTAGTAATCCTCAAAGAAATTGTCATTACCATAGCCATCTGTTTCCCATCCAGGATTTTTATCCAAATAATGAAAATAAACAAGCATAAGTACTTGTCGTACTCAACAAGTGAACATGGGGTTCATGAGGCTCAAAAGGCTTGACATATGTTTAACAACATTTAGCTTTTAGTTGTCACAATTTTAGCTTAAGAGTAGCAACAACTTGTTTCAATTCCCAAAGCAAAACACATGATCAATGTAAACATGAGTAATGAATAGCATAAACAAATAATTCTTAGTGTTCATCTATTCCATAAGGGTTCCAAGGCCGCTCATGACCATAAGCACGGCTAATATACCAGTTTTACACTCTGTAGAGGTTGTACACTTTCACTATGAGTCATGATACCCATATGCCCATGTTTGCAACTCCCAAAACACTTCCAAGGTGAGCAGGCAGGGGTCACTATGAAAATTTTCAAAGATTCATCTAACAAGTTAGGGCCATTAGATTCACTCAGCAAATAGATATAGGAACCCCCTGTCGAATGGCACAATTCTATTGCGGCTATACATATAAGAGTAGAGGTTGTCCTATACCCGATTCAGCAAGCCATTCTTACGCCAATAAATGTAACCACTGACAAGCTAGAAAAGGTTCTCATACTGAGCTAAAGCCAGAGCCATATAGCCCTCATAGCTATACTATAAGTCCCAGATGATCACTTACAGATAAGTCCTTAGGGAGAGAAATCTAAAGCATTTAGAAAGTAGCTAAACACTCCAGCCCCCTGTTTCCAAGTTGCTAAAAAGTCATATTTTAATGTTTCTTGCATATACCATTAGTCAAGTTACAAGATCATGGTTTAAATGAGCACTAGCAAAGCTACCCAATGCATATCCCATAGGTGACAAGGTATAAGTTCAATTCTAGGGAATCCCTATCAAGGCGACACATGCAACATGAAATTAATGTATTAAAGTGAATAGGAAACAAGGATGATCCTATGCTATACTTGCCTTGAACAAAGTACTCCTGCTGATCGGCATGTCAAAGTAATACTCTTGGTCACCCATAAATTGCTCACCGTCTATACTCGATAATCACAGCAACAAGCATCCGGAAGCAATCATGCATAGCAAACAAAAGCTATAGATTAGAACAATACACCAACAGCATAAAATCAAGATGAAAAGTTTGGAAAATGAATCTACATCTCGCTACGAAAACACAGACACGCAGATCATAAAAATCAGAGCTAAAACGAAGAAGTTATGAATTAAATAAGTTTTCCTTTAGTAAAATAATAGATTAAATTTAACCTTGAATTTGAAAAGTTGAAAACATGCTTAACAGTAGTATGAACATGTAGATTATAGAATTATGAACCTAACGCAACTTGAACGGATCAAATCGGAGTTAAAACGAAAAAGTTATGGCCTAAACAAATCTAGTGGCAAAACTGTAAATAGCTGAAAACGTATTTCAGATCTAACCGAAACAAAATACGCTTTCAAAAGAAGAAAATGAAATTGGGAAAGATGCTATGGACTGCAAATTAAGATCTAATTAATTGTAAGGGGGGTTTTGCAAAAACGCCAGCGAAGGGGTATCCTTGATCTTGGGCCGCTGGATTAGATTTGGATGGCCGAGATTCGATCGGGCGGGGAGGAAATGATGACATCCGGCTAGAATAGGATGGACGTGGCAGCGCCATGGCCTGAATGGCTAAAAGCTCACTGGAGATGTCGGTTAGGAGCCTACGGTGTATGGTTTCCCTAGAGGAGAGGTCTAGGAGAGAGAGAGGAGAGGATGGGGAACTCACCGAAAACGAAAAAACAAGCAGGGAAGCAACGAAGGCAGCGTGGCACTCGGTGAGGCGGTGGCTAGGGCTATAGTGACTTAGCATCTCAGCGAGGATGGCTATGGCTCTGGAGGGTGGAGTAGGGAGGCGGTGTAGGCTCGTGCGGTATTTATGAGGCTAGGTTGGTTTGGGCGGCATGACATGGCACATAGAGGAGGTCGACACAAACAACGTCGACAGTGGTGTTTGGCTTGGACACGACGCGAGGAAGAAGGAGACCCCGATAGGTGGGTCAGGGCGGTCAGTGACTTAGAGAGGGAGGGGAACACATGGGCACGGCGCAGAACTGGGCCAGCACTGCTGCTGGGCCGATGAGGGGAAGTAGAAGGCAGCGCGGGAAATGGGCCGAGGGAGATGGGCCAGAGCGGAGAAGTGGCCATGGGCGTGAGAGTAGTCCTACAGGCCAAAAGCGGGGACGGGGAGGAAAGAAACTCATTTTCCTTTTTCCAAATTTTCCAAAGCGATTTCAAAATGCAAATTCAAATCAATTTGAAATCTAACTTCAACCAAGCAATACAAAATAATATGCAGCAGCATGAATGCACATACATGTTTGTTGACCTATATTTGATTTTATTTGTAACAAAGTCATTATTTTTTTTCTAGATTTCAATGTTCACAAAATGCGTAATTAAATCATTTTCCCTATTTCAAATTATGTAAATTTTTGGGTGTTACACTACTCTAGCATAGCAATTCTAGGAATGTAAAGACAAGAAATGAATTGCTCAAATATAAATGCTCAAAGTAAAGAGAGGGAAAGGAACGCGACAATGTTTTCCTGAGGTATCAGAGAGTCACCACTCCCCACTAGTCCTCGTTGGAGCACCTGCGCAACGGTGTAGCTCCCCCTTGATCTGCGCAAGGATCAAGTGCTCTCTATTGGCTGATTCTTCGACACTCCATCGCGGTGAATCACCCACAACCGCTCACAACTTGAGTTGGGTCATCCATAAGCACTAACAGATGATCACCAAACTCCCAATCACCACTGAGCCATCTAGGTGATGGTGATCACCAAGAGTAACAAGCACAAACTCTCACTTGACCACAATAAGCCTAATAAGAAGGATGGATGCACACTTGCTACTCTCCTTGCACTAATGAGGACCTTAATATTGGATTTTCAAATCTCAATCACCTCACTAGGCTCTTGCTCTCCCTTGCACTCTCAAGTTTTTTCTCAGCTAAACAAATGGGCAAGAGACCTCCCTTGGACGACTAGAGTAAGTATTTATACCCTCTCATTCAAAACATAATGTTTGGAGGCTGAGTCAGCATTCTGCGGGGTGATCGGACGCTCCGATCAGTGTGATCGGATGCTCTGGTCAGTTATACCCACCACTATGTCAGAAAGAACCATTAAGTTCTGACCAGACTCTAACCAGCGTCTAGTCAGCACTGACCGAACACATCCGATCAAGAAAAACGCTCTCTGGAACATTATCGATGTTGATCGGATGCTGGCATCCAGAGTCCAGTCACTTCACTATTCAGCATCCGTTCAGTTACCGGATCCTGACTAGCGTCCGATTAGCACCAACTGGACGCGTCTGATCAGGAAACAATCTCTCTGGAACCTCTCTGGAGTTGACCAGACGCAGGTACCTAGCATCCGGTCACTTTTTAGTCAGCGTCCGGTCAGTACTAGACAACTATAGTTGATTAAATGAACTGACCGGACTCACCCTCTAGCATCCAGTCACAACCTAACCATTGTCTGGTCAATCATTTGACCCTCCATTCACTTCCAACTCGAAATCCTATGTAAATGAAGTTTACTCCAACTGATCTTAGGGATATTCCTAAGCTACCTAGTGCTAGGTTTGACAAGTGTGCACCACACCTAACCTACTAGACTTACCTAGGTCAAGCTACTAGTCCATACCCCCCTTAATAGTATGGCTAAAGGAAAAACAAAGTCCTAAACTACTCTAAGTGTCTCTCCAACACCAAACGACACTTAGAACTAGTCCGTCCTTAACCTTGTCATCCATCCTTTGAGAACTGAAATGATTTCCATCGTTAGGGGCATGACAACCATGATTGCCCAATCAATTTCTGTTACCATGACCTAACTTAAATTGCCTCTGCAAAACACATGTTAGTCATAGTAATCTCATGTCGTCATTAATCACCGAAACCCAACTAGGGGCCTAGATGCTTTCAATATCCCCCTTTTTGGTGATTGATGACAACACAACCTCGAGTATGTAAAAGAGATGAGTGAGGTTTTCAACATGCTTGGTTCATATAAGCTTTTGACAATAAGAGGAAATGGGTTATACATGCTTATATGACCCAAGCCAACATGGTGTAGTCAATAGATATGAATAAATCATGAGTACATAAAGTAAGGCTCATTTGAATCGGAGTAAAGTACAGAAGCAAAGCAAATGAGCATAACCAAGTGACATGACATATATAAAAATATCATTGTAGAGAGCACACATGTCACATAAGTTTCACCATCACATGTAAATAGTGCAATGCATGAAAGTAAATGTGAATGCACGAAGTATCACACACAAAGAAACGAATCACATGCTCCCCCTAGATCTAATGCTCCCCCTAGATCTAACATACTCTCTTCCTCACCCCTTTGGCATCAAGCACCAAAACCTAAGGGTCAGACGGTGGGATAGGAGTAGATGAGTCGAGCGCTGAGGTGTGGTGAGAAATCTAGAACTGAGCAGCATCATCCTCTAACCCTAAACTCTAAGCGGTCTGACCCTCTGTCGCTAGAAGTGAAGGTGAAGCGGTCTAGGTCTGCTCAGTGACTGGCGTAGTCCGTGACTCTAGAAGTATCACTGTAGGAAGTAGAGCCACATCTGTTGCTGTTGCTATCGCTAAAACCTCAAGTGTAGGAGTGATAGTCTGAGGTGGCTCAGATGATGTAACAAATGACGGAATCATCTCTGTAGTCCCAGTAACTAGAGCAACTATGGTAGGGGCAGGGACTCATAACTCTGGAAGTGTAGGCTGCCCTATAAGCTCACTGAACTTAGCACCAAGACTCCTAGAGACTGGGGTGTTCGTCACTAACACTGAAGAGCTCTGAGTTGGAGTGAAGCCCATAACTATAGGAGTAAAGTGAGGACCCTAAGCTATCACTGGTGAAGCAAACCACTAGGACACCTACTCTGTAGGTGAAGCAAACTGAGTAGCTAGTGGTCCCTGACTCTGAAGCCCACTGGGCTATACAGCTAGAGTCACTAGAGTGGTGGTAGCAGGCTAGCCTATCTAAGGTGTAGACTACTGAGGAGCAACTCCAATAGCAGTGAATACATGCTACATCAAGCCAAGTAATTGTCATAGAACTGACCAATTTATAAGAGCACAAGTACAATGGTAGCCCGCAAGTGGTCGCACTATCATACTTGAGCCATATAAACCTAGTAGTCTATCGAGTACCATGACGGGTCTCGATAAATGATCCACAACAACCAAGATTGTACATGATTCAACATACATGTCACATATTAAATAAAGTTCACAGATACATCTCCATCATCAGAGTATGAAACAAAGTTATTACAAACCAAGTTTGATAGATAATAGCGGAAGCAAATTAAGTTTGAAAGTAACATTTGCCAACATAGTTTAGTACAGTGCCAACATACGATCACAGTCCACAAAAGCATATAGAAGGATTAATAAAGAAGCCTACCCAAGGCTTACTCCTCATCCACAGTGGGATAGAAGCAACTCTTGCAATAACCATGATATATTGTGCCATCTACAACAATGGAAAATAAAACCCTAAGTACGAGAAAGTACTTAGCTAGACTTATCAGTCATAAACCAGAAGTGAATTGACTCCAAGGATTATGCAAGGCTGTATAAGTGGTTGTAGCTTGACAACATTTTGCGTAAGAAGCGATTAACTTAGTTATACAATTATGATTCTGTTATCAAATTAATTATGACTATCCATCTCTAAATTAGCAACTATCCTGTGCCAAACATGTGGTAAATCATTTTAGGAGCATACAATAGTAATCATAGCAGGTATAGAAATTTCATGTTTATTTGAACCATCATATTCCATAATACAATTACTACGAGGTTGGAGCTAGCCAAGTTTCTCACTATCTGGGAGAGATGACGATTCGAATCGATTTCAACCAGTTGGGAATTTATTCCTAACACAAACCCGGGTCTACCAGCCATGGTAGCCTTAGGTCACCTTTGATACAACTCAAGTACACATTTCACGGGTTCACCTAGCGCCGCACAATCAGGGACACCAAATGCCAGGACGTTCAGGCCCAGCCTACCCTTGGGCTCATTCTGGGTCCCCGCACATCCTTACTACCATCTAGAGTATGCACTCTTATAGAGCGGGGCCGACCTGAGTTGAGCTACTCGGCTTCGTGGTCGAAACGAGTTATCCGGCCAGCTAAGTGATAGGCATGCGTTCAATCTTATCAAAAGGTCCAACAACGGTATGGTCCTTAATTGGCATAGACAGAATCACACAAGTCAACCTACCATAGACTCCGCTCGGCCTCGATTTACATTACCCCATGGTTCTTTTCCATGGTAGCAAATATAGCCAACCGTGTTTCGATATCCACCTATATCTCGCAGGTGACAAGAAATCACCCGACTTCTACCGGTCTAAGCATGGCTAAGCATATATTCGATCCTGGACCTACATAGGGTTAAAGGTATATTTCTAGACAAGGAAATTATATGCATCAAGGGGTTCCAATCAACTCTTATAACCTAATGCATCAATCATAAAGGACTCGAGTAATATTTTATAAAATACTAGGAGATTTAGAATGCTCCGGGGCTTGCCTTTCAGAAAGGAAGTGGGGCGGTGGTCAGGGCACTCCGGAAGCTCTTCTGGGGTCTGCTCCTTGCCTTTGGGAGCTGCAGCTTAAGGAATCTCCTGCTGGTCCCCTTCCTCTCCTTCGTTGAATTCCAGCAACGTTATCTCCTCTGTCGATCCTAGATGCATAAGTATGGCATAAGATATTGCGAATGCATACTTGCTGACAAGTATAGTATGATGGTACATGATGAATGGATTCTTGTAAGTATTCTTAACAGCATGGTGTTAAAGTAATAACAAGTGCATCACATTTTACTGAGTATGTGCATATCTCTTCTTGATTACTTAATCAAACACTTCAACAATTCATTTACTATACCACAAAACAGCAGCTACTTGTTTTACTCATAACTGAAGTTCTACTTATCAAAATGCTATGATCTTGAACTTTCTGGAAAGCTTATAAAATTGTCTACAACTCTTATTTAATCACCAAAAGCTAATTCGCAATCTATCTTAGCCAAAATAGACAATCAAACCAGTGCTGTCTAGAAATTCTAGAGAGCGAGCATTTCGGAATACTAACTTTAAACAGCTATAACTCCTAAACCCTTTGGACTATTATCCTGAAATTTTGACACAAGATATATGAAGAAGTTACCTACAACTTTGTTATTAACCATTTTTACAGTAAACATCATTCTTGCTATGCTACATACCAAACCACAGAATCTATCCGAAAACCCTTCTCACCTGAATTATAAAGCAACAATATTTCTATTGCATATAAACATTCCAAATTTGACCTCACCAATCATATCAACAGTACAAGGACATAAATACACTCAAGAAAACATAATGACCATGCCCAAACTATTTATTTAAATGCCTTTATCAATTTACTAGGATACTTAGATTAAACAATAAACATATACGAAATGTACATAATAAATTCTCAGAAATTTACAGTGGCTTACTAGTGCTACCAATAGACTACTATAAAAATTTCATGCCATTTTACCTAGTAAAATATCCTATGCAAAAATGAAAAGGCATAAAGGCTTAAAATAACATAAATAGGAAACCCTAGTGAAAAGTGTCAAGCAACAGATTTTATATTTTTCTTAGAATCCGTAAGGTACTAGGATGACCTCCAATAAATTTCATGAGCATTGGATTCATAGGTAATTTATGACAATTCACACAAGGATCACCTAATTATAAAAGGAAAATCTATAACTCAAAAACTATTCATGCACTGACCCTCAAATTTTTACCAGAGCTTATACTTATCAAGAAAAGCTCACCATATAAATTTCATAATTTTTGGAGTACAGGAACTCTAGATATAAATTAAACAAGTTTACATACATTTAAAAACACATTTCAAGTTTCAATTTAATTCTTCCAGAAACTCTACTACAAGTGCTAATATTATATTTTTCCTTAATATTACACTTCACCAAAATCCTAGCAAAATTTGAACCACCAAGTTTGGATGTACCAAACTCCAAATATAATTTTTTCAAAACAGAATGAAATCTAGAAATAATTGAGCTATCCTACAACTCTACAGTCACTGACAGACGTGACCCGTTGGTCAGTTGACCCCACATGTCAGCGAGACAAAATAGGGCAGCAGCGCTGGATTGACGCGGCTCGGCCAAAGTTTGTCGACGGCGAGCTTCACCGGCGATGGTACCTAGACTACCGTGACACCCTCGACCTTGCGCACACACCAAGGTATCTAGGTGGACGGATTATCGACGTGAAGGACAACGGCGATGGCCATGGCGGCGTGGTGGTGTGGGTCGACGGTGCTACACCGGTGGTGGCCATGAAAGCTTGGTCTAGGGTTACGCCGAGCATCTACACACGATGGCAAATCCAACGCACCCACTAACATGGCTAGAGGCGGTCGGAGACGTCCCGGCCATGGTGACGTGGCATGACGGCAAAGCTTCGGCAATGCCATGCGCGGTGCTGAGGCCTTACCGGCATGGCTAGCGAGCAATGCAGGCGCGGTGGGCCGGTAGGAGTACGGTGAAGCTTCTACGGTGGCGAAGGAACAATGCGGGCGAGCTTGGTGCTGGCAATGGTGACGGCGCTGCCTGAGCTACAGCGGCTGCTGTGCTGCTGCGGACGATGAAGGAGGAGGTAGTGAAAATGAAAATGGGAGCATGGGGCATCATGGGTGAGTGCTGGGGTGATAAAGGCGTGCTCTGGCCTAGCACAGCCTGGCTGGGCAGACCGGCGGCGACACGCGGCTCTCCACTGGCTCCACGCGATGGTTGAAGCCTAAAGCCAGTCGGTCACTGTAGCCACCATCAGAGCCCGCCATTTGTGCCTGACCGAGAGATTTGGAGGCGATCAAACTCTTAATCCTTAGTTCCTAAGCGCAATCAATCTGAACAAGAGTGGTAGACCTACATCCTAGCTATGATTTTTATCTAAGGATCAAGGTCTAATTCTAAATGGTTAGTGAGTAAAATCATCTCAAAGGTGAGCTTGTCAGCACTGTCAGCGGCAAACACTTATAAAATTTTTCCTAAGTGCTAAAAATAGTGAATTATTGAATCTTGTGAGCCTATTTCAAGCATGTTAGGAGCTAAAGTGGTCTATGACCCAAAAATAAAAGTTGTTCCCCTTATCAAATACTACAACTTTGCTTTAGTGACCACATCCATGCAAGGTCTCTATCATATAGTTCAAACTTGGTCAAACCCATTACATTCAGATGATGACTTGTACTTGAACTATGACTTAGTGACCAATTTAGCCCTAGCCATGAATACCAAAGATGTTCGTAATGACACTCTAAACATGTTTAAGCTATTTATAAGGTCACACAATCATTTCATACATGGGTTGCCCATAAAGCTTTCTAGATCAACATACCTAGCATCACTTAAGTACTTGATTAGACAAAATTATCTTCATGAACATTGTTTCACTAGTCATCCTAAGTGTAGCTAAGATGTTTTAGGGACTCACATCAACCATTTACATGTATTCACTCATGATCATATGCATAGATACAAGGAAACATAAAATATCAAGCATGTTTCATATGTTTCAATCATATGTTTCAAATGTAAAGGCTTAAATATGAATGCTTGATGCTCATGCTCATGCAATGCAAGTTAAATTATGCAAGCTCAACACCTAGGGTGTTACAGTAACTACTACTAAATCACAAGCTGCTGCTGCTGCATGGCCTACTGCTGCCTCTAAAACTCATCCTATCAAGCTTGAACCGGAGCAAGTGCAGCTGCGGTCTCCTATGCCTAGCGTGCCTGGTCCTGTCTCATCCTCTCAAGTACTGCAAGAAGTGCTAGGTCAATCTATAGTGGCTATGGTGGAGCAAAGCTAGAGCCAATGGCCTCTCTATCATGTGGTCAAGGAGCCATCTATGGAATCAACTGATAGTCATCATCAGAGCAGTCACTCGGGTCGCTCTTGACCACATCCTCCTATTGAGCACCAAGCTCCTCCTCCTCTATCACTGTAATGCCCCTGATGATCTCATCCTATTAGGTTGCTATCTCTTGTACATCTAGGTGATGGCTCAGCTGGCGAGGTGTCCTCACATGACTGTGACATAGCATCTAGGTCATGTCATATGGCAGAAACTCAATAGTAGCACCTGTGTACTCTGCCATTGTCTCAGGAGACATCTGTGTAACTGCCTTTCAGATTAGGAAAGTGATCCAATGAGCATAAGGTAGCTGACAGTGACCTCTGAAGCCCTTTGCTAGTGTATCCTCCATCTTTGAAAGTATCTTATCCCAAATATCAAAGATTGACTGAGACACCAGATGATACACTAGCCATAATTGAATGCAAGTCAAACATTCGCGGTAACCCATCCTCGGGAGCAGAGTCCTCCTCATAATAGCATCAAGAAGCTGATCTATAGGAGTAAGGTCATGCGGTGTCCTGCTCGACTCCTCGCCAAATGGCTCTATGAAGCAAGGTTTGACAATACCTGTAGGTGGCACAAGTCTACCATGAGGGTGTCTCGGAGGCTCTATCTAACCATAGCATACCTCATGAATGTGAATAGGTGACTCTAGAATCCTTAGTATCTCTCTGACCCTTGAGCTTTGAAGCCTATAGTTATGGCCTCTAAAAGCAAAGTGAATATATCTATGCCTTGGGTCAATCCATAGAGAGGAGTAGAACTCATGGACCCATGATGGAACATAACGACCTATCCGTCCAATAAGATCTGTTAGGCCTAGCAGATATCAAAGGTGAGGATGAATCTGCTCGCTTGTAGCTACAAGTAAAGACTCTATGGAGTAAACCCACTAAGATCTAAAGGCTACACCACTGTTGAGATAAGCATTATAGAAATCCTCCTATAGTACAGTGTAGAAGTGCTCTGAAGCACGCTCATCCCGCCTTGGTGGAAACCTATCCTCAAACTAGATGAAGCAAAGCTGTTGCACCTATCTGGCTGTGGCTACCCTGAGGTCAAGGTGAACCATCGAAGGTGGACCCTGTGGTCTAGGAGGTGGACGAGAACCCTGCCTCTATGTCTGAGGCCTCGGTGACACTTGAGTACGTGTGCGACTGGAGCATCAAAGTTGTGGCTATGCTGCCTGCTCTATCTCCTCAACCTACTCTACCTACTGAGTACCCTCTATCTGCTTTGTCGACTGTGTCTGCTGCTCAGTCTCCCCTAAGTCTAACTCTCCTCTAAAGAGACATGTCATCCTCCAAGCATGATACTCCTAGGTGGACTGCCTAGACTGGCCTCCATCCTCTCAATGGCAGCCCTCTGAGCGGGTGATAACTGGTCACCTATGTGAACACCAATGCCAGCTCCACCTCTCTCTACATGCTCTACAGCGGTTGCCACTACTGCTGCTCTCTCTGTCTCAACATCAGTGATCTTGCGCTTCTTCATTGTAGTCTTTTTCGCCTTTTCTTTTTCCTGAGCAATTAGGTGAGGTGGAGGCCTTGGATCCTCATCACCAGGACCACCTCTGACATTCTTCCAATGTGCCATCGCTAAATCTGATGAGAATCACTGCCACTAACAAGAAACAACTGTCGACTGACACTCATGAGGCTTGGCCTCAATTCGTACTCATAGTGTCGGGTTCATAAACTCGAGGTCCCTCAAGGACCGGCTTCCCGTAGAGGCTTGTCCCAATAGGCAACGTTGCAAACAATGCGCAACTCATGGGCTAGCCTAAGTACCTAAACAATAGGCCAGAAGGGTGATCCAATCACCAATCGGAAGGCCTAGCCAAGGAGGAATAGCATCATTTCTGGCTCTGACCCACCTCTTCGGTCTCCAGCCTACCTCTAGATAGACTTACTAACCCAAAGGCCTGGCCAAAGCCCTACTTCTGACTCTAACCCACATCTTCGATCGAGGATGCGACAAACCCCTGCTCACTGCTCTTCTCCGACTAGCGCGATCAGAGTCGACTAGAACCAACCGACTAGGGACTCCCACTTGGTAGGACCAGGAAACAAAGGGAGAAAGTAAGGTAGGGTGCACAAGTCAAACTGCAATACTAGGGTCCATACCCTATACACCTATGGAAACAGTACTCTACGACCTCCCTGGCATGGCAGAGCCCAAACAGTATTGTAGGCGCCGACATTTTCCCCTATAGTGTTGTGTGCGCCATTAACTCCCATACGGTAAGACTCCCCCACACATGCCTCTAGGCATCGACAGTGTTGTGGGCGCCGATATTAACTGTACCGAGCGAACATGGTAAAACCCCTTGTATGTCTCTAGGTATCAACAGTGTGGCAGGCACCGATGTCTGCCATACCCGAAGAGAACAACACAACCTCCCATGTGCATCTAACATTCAAACAGTATTATGGGTGCCTACCATCGTCCTATACCCGGCAGCATGGGCAACAAGGCTTAGTAGCAAATGTACTCCTTCCCTCTAACTTGTAAGGCCATCCCCTTCATAAAGCATGTCCAAAGGATCACTTTCTTGTTAAAAAGAAGACCGAGAAGTGGAAAATGTGCGTTGATTATACTGGCCTCAACAAAGCGTGTCCAAAGGATCACTTTCCTTTACCATGCATAGACCAGATAGTCGACTCTACCTTAGGTTGTGAGATCCTCTCCTTTTTGGATGCCTACTCGGTCTATCACCAGATCACGATGAAAGAGTCTGATCAGATCGCAACCTTGTTCATCACCCCGTATGGTTCATACTGCTACGTAACCATGCCTTTTAGCTTGAAGAACATTGGCACCACCTACCAAAGGTGCATGTAGCAATGCTTCGCTGACCAAATCGACCCGCTCGATCAACCTGATCAAGCCAAGTGGCCAAGACCAATGATCGTTGTCTATGTTGATGACATAGTGGTCAAAATGATTCAAGCTTGCGACCTAATCGCAAACTTGACCGCAACATTCGTGAACCTCCGAAGGTTCAACATCAGACTGAATCCCAAAAAATTTGTTTTTGGGGTTCCGAAGGGGAAGCTGCTAGGATACATTGTGTCCAAGCATGGCATCGAGGCCAACCCCAAAAAAATCATGGCCATCTCCAACATGGGTCCCATACACAATGTCAGGGGCGTGCAAAGGCTCACTGGCTGTCTGGCTACCCTAAGCCGATTCATCTATCGGCTCGGTGAATGGGGGATGCCACTCTACAAGCTCCTCAAAAAGATGGACACTTTCATTTGGACTGAGGAAGCTCAGTAGGCTCTACAGAGCCTCAAAGCATCCCTAACATCAGCCCTGATCCTCATCGCTCCTGAATAGGGAGAACCCCTTCTCCTCTACAAGGCGGCAAGCAACCACGTGGTAAGCGCCACACTAGTCGTCGAAGGGGAGAAGCTAAGACACCACCTTAAGATCTAGTGGCCCATATACTTCATTAGGAAAGTACTCACCGACCCCAAGGTCTGGTAGCCCCAGGTGCAGAAACTCCTATAGGCCATGCTGATGGCGACTCGAAAGCACCTACCCTACTTCACCGACCACGAACTCACAGTCGTCACCTCATACCCGCTCGGGGACATCATCCACAACCCTGACACCATGGGACGGATCTCTAAGTGGGCACTCAAACTCATGGGCCATGACATGAGGTACATCCCCCGTACTACCATCAAATCTTAGGCTCTCATGGATTTTGTCGCCGAATGGATAGAGGTGCAGCTATCGACCCTAGATGTCACCCATGAGTACTGGACAATGTACTTCGATGGGTCCATAATGGTGCCTGACTTAGGGGCTAGAGTGGTCTTGATCTCCTTGGATGGGAGTAGGCTTCGCTATGCCAACCGCCTCCACTTTTCAGCCTCAAATAATGACACAGAGTATGAGGCCCTCATCAATGTACTACGCATCACCATCGAGCTAGGTGCTATGCGACTCTATGTTCATGGTGACTTAGAGCTGGTCATTGATTAGGTCATGAAGGTGTCCTCCTACAAAAGCCCCCTCATGGCAACATACTACCAAGAGGTGCGCAAGCTTGAAGACAAATTCTAGGGGATTGAGCTGCATCACGTCCCCTGAAAGGATAATGATGCCATAGATTTTCTCACAAAATTGGCCACCAGGTGGGATCCATCCCCAAGCAGGGTCTTCATCAATGACGTCCATGAGCCGTCTGCCCACTTCCTAGAAGGTCTGGACCAGACACACCCTGACACCTAGCCAACACTCGAGGCCTCCACCCCGACGCCAAGCTAGCACCCAGGGGCTCCAACCCCAATGCCAAGCCAGTGCTTGGGGGCTCCAATCCTAGTACCTCCATGACGATGTTGCCCACCAACATCACCGTATTGGCACTCGATCAAACCGACTAGTGAGCGTCGCTACTCGCCTACCTCCTCGAGGAGGTTCTCCCACCCAAAAGGACTAAAGCTCGATGGATCGCTCGATGCGCCAAGACCTTCATCGTGCTTGGGATGAACTCTACAAATGGAGTCCATTAGGGGTGCTCATGAAGTGCATCCGCACCAACTAGGGGAAGCAGCTCCTCCTCAAGGTCCATGCCAGAATGTGTGGACATCACACGGCCCAAGGTTGCTAGTCAGAAAAGCCTTTCGCCAAGGTTTCTACTGGCCCACCGTGCTATGAGATGTAGAGGAGGCCGTCTGCAGGTGTGAAGGATGCTAGTTCTACGCTCGACAAACCCATTTGCCGACATAGGAGCTCCAAACCATCCCCATCACCTAGCCATTCATGGTTTGGAGCCTCGACATGGTGGGACCCCTCAAAAAGGACCCAAGCAGTTTTAGTCACCTACTCGTAGCAGTCGACAAGTTCACCAAGTGGATAGAGGCCAAGCCCATCACCAACATCCACTCAGAAGAGGCAGTTAAATTCTTCCTTGACATCATCTACTGATTCGACGTTCCTAACTATATCATCACTGACCATGAGACTAACTATACTGGAAAGAAGTTCTTAGACTTTAGTGATGGATATGACATCAGGATCGACTGGGCCTCGGTCGAACATCCATGTACTAACGGTTAGGTCGAGTGTGCCAATGGCATGGTCCTCCAAGGACTTAAGCCACACATCTTCAACTGACTCAACAAGTACACTAGATGATGGGTTGCAGATGTCCCAGTGATCCTCTAGAGCCTAAGAATGACCCCAAACTGATCCATAGGGTTCACACCTTTCTTCTTGGCCTATAGAGCTAAGGTAGTGCTACCCTCCGACCTCGACCATGGCGCCCCAAGAGTGAAGGCTTTCAACCACGACCGAGCTATGGAGGCTCAGCAAGACACAGTCAACCTGCTCGAAGAGGCCCATGGGACAACCGTCATCCACTCTGCTTGCTACCAGCAAACTCTCTGTAGGTACCACGAAAGGAAGATCAGGGAGAGGATACTCGAAGTCGGTGATCTCTTACTTTGGAGGACCCAATCAATGAAGGAAAAACACAAACTCTCTCCACCATGGGAAGAACCCTATATGGCGACCGAAGTAATCCAACTAGGCACCTACTGACTAAAGGACAACAATGACAACGTTCTCACCAACATTTGGAACATTGAACAGCTATGTCATTTTCCCCCTAAATTTGGTCTTACCACTTTTAGTCAACACTTGCTCCTGTAAAGCACCCTAGCCCAAACACTTTTAGCCCGGGTTGCTCAAGGGCTCTATGAGGGTACAATACTAAATACTATCTCTCTTTCTTACTATCACATGGTAACAACTTTGTCCCCGAATAGAAGCGCATTCCATTCCTTTGATTGCCCTACGTGACTCTATTCTTACTCCTAACCGAACGCACCCCACCATGACCTATGGTTACAAGCAGCAGAGCCCCATGGGCCATGCCCATGTTCTTAATTGTTGCAGCCTATGGAACTAACGGGCAGGTGCAAAAAAGAAAGGATAAAAACAAAAGTTATGCTAGGATAAAAAAACAAGGAACGGATAGTGGTTCTATCACAAGAACAGAACTAATGGATTCATTGATACAAAAACTGTTCACACGGGGGTTTACCCACAAACTCAAGTATTACATTTTCTAACTACTTCTAATCCAAATACTACTGTGGCCCCTCAACAACATCACCTGACACCAAAGGAGAGGCCATGGCACATGCCGCCGGACATAACCACCGCCATAGGGGCCCCACCTGGTTCCGCTCCCTTAACTTCAATGAGCACAATGGGTACCTCAAGGGACCCGCCTGGTTCCATTCCCTCAACTTCGGCGAGCACAATAGGTACCTCAAGGGCATCGCACCCATAGATACTTAGTAGAAGAGCATGGAGCTCCTGACCTTCTCATGCAGTCGAGGTAGCTCCTGGGTAGGGATGCTGCTACCAAGGTATGGGCGCCATGGCTGGAAGAGATCTCATCAAACCTTATGAACTGGCCAACATGAGTAGCTACAGGCATGGAACCCTCCACCAGCATGATCTTGGGCAACTTCCCCTCCGACAAGGCATGCCCGGTGAAGATCCATCGGAGAAAATCCACACACGGCTCCATCCCAAAAAAGGCCTCGTAGATGAATCCAGCACACCACCTCCTTCAATAGAAGCCTCCCCTTCTTAGGCAAAGATGGCCAGCACCACCCTGGGTAGCCTCCAGCTTGACATCACGCTCTGGATTCATGAAAGGATCTGTAAGTCCTCCCCCTCGCTTACCCTTTTTCTCACTTAGGAACCGCTGTGGCATACAGGCACTCTTGGTGAGGAGGAAGAAGGAGGAGAGACAATAGTTGGAGAACAGGCAAAAGACTGCAACAAAAAGCCCTCTCCCTCCCCCTATTTAAGGAGGAAACATGACAGCTAAAGAGGGGCAAAAGAACAGAGCGGAAAACTCTCCCTTCCCCCATTCAATGCGAATGGGAAATGATGGGACGCACCCAGACCGATGGGATGCACATTGACCGATGGAACGACGCCTAGTTAGACAGAACGCCGCCTAGTATGACGAGACATGGCCTAGGAATGGCCCACCACTACCGCAAGCCAGGCGCAAAAACCAAAGTGTCACCACACAGGCGGCTCTCTGCCTCCCCAGGCGGGACTTAGAAAAAACCCAAACAATGGGATCTCCACTAGGAGAAACCATTGGGCTTCCTAAGTCAATCGAACGACTTAGAAAAACACACCGAGGGACAGGTAAGGAGCAAAGGAACGCCCCAAGTTGGCCATGCTGACTCCATCATGAACGAACGAGCATGGGTCTTGGTCAAACATTTCTGATTGGAGCTCTTCAAACCCCGTCACTCGAGTCACCAAGGTAACATTGCCGACCCCTGCTATTTCTTTATAATCATTTCATACATCCATACACGTATTCATTCCATATGCCCATGCCCCCCAGAAGATTCGGGACCTGAACTGCCTAGGGGCTTGAGAACTAAGCCATCGTACGTGCAGCGAAATGCATCACAACGCTCCGTGTTGCATCATGAAGCGATAGTTGCCTCATTCGACATGAGCAATGACCAACCAGGGTTCGAATGCCAGCCCATGAAGGGCTCGAGGCCGCCCCACGTCAAATAGAGCTAGGGGAGAAAATGTAGATGAGTCCCGTGCAGCCCTCACCCTATCTGCCCCAAAGCAGATAGGGTCATCTCAACATTCTTGTTCAATCCTAAGCCTCTACCAAGCCCACAGAATCTCCATTGAGGGGAGGCCATTAGGCCACCCGGGTCGGTCTCTAGAACGACCTAGGCATCTACCGGGTTGTAGGTAAAGGAGCAGTGGAATGACATAAGAGGGCTATGCCGACCCCATAATGAACGACGGACCTAGATTCCACTCGATCATACCTATTAGCGAACTCACCGAGTGCATCACTCAAGCCCAAGCGATCGAGGCAAGCGACAAAGATCAGCCCCTCCGGTTGTGAGAAACCAACGACGGGGTAACGCACACAACTCAAACCAACCCCTACCAAGGCCCAACGGGGCTCGGGGGCTCAAGGCACCAAAACACCTGGGTCTGTGACCTCAAACTCGCCCCATCCCTTGGCTTTGCTTCAACTGCACACCAAATGCCTAGGTCTACAACCTCAAACTCGCCCCATCCCTCGGCTACGCTTTGACTGCACACCAAATGCCTAGGTCTACGACCCCAAACTCACCCCATCAGGATCCATGAACTCCAATTCACCTGATCCCATGGCTCCCACCGATGCCAGGACCCATGAGCTCCGTCTCATTCGATCCCTAAACTAACTAGCTCGCCTGATCCCACTGCGCACACCGACTCTAGGATCTATGAGCTCTACCTCGTCCAAATCCCAAAAACTAACCACCTCAGCTGTGTAACAATGCCTTGGTTGACGACTCTGTCTCAAAAACACACACACACACCCGCTAACAAACACCCCCAGATGATTCTACCTAAATCGCCCGAGGGCTCGGGGGCTACACCCGCAGGTCTGCTCACGCGCACCTGCTGATGAAATAAAAACCTCTCCCGCTGGCAACATGAAAAAACCCCACAGACGGTTCTGCCTGGACCGCCTAGGGGCTTAGGGGCTACACCCATGGGTGCACTCATGCGCATCCACCGTCAAGACAAAAATCCCCTAGATGATTCTACCCAAATTGCCCGAGGGCTCGGGGGCTCCTGTCGGGTTCATAAACCTAGGGTCCCTCGTGGATCAGCTTCCCCATAGAGGCTCGACCCAGCAGGCAATGTTGCAAATAACGCGCAACTCATGGGCTATGACAGAACTGCCCAATTTATACAAGATCAAGTATGGCTATCCCCGCTAACATGTTGACACGCGCATTCTTTCACTTATATAAACCTGGTAGTTTGCTGAGTGTCCCGAAAGACCTCGGTAAATCAACATCACAACCAAGATTGCGTGATTAAGCAGATACAAATCACATACGCAGAGTTGTAGTAGAAAATAATATTACAAATAGGTTCATAAATAATAGTACAAGTTTGGGTTTCAAAATTGATTAGTGAAAACAACATAGCTTTCAAATGATTACATTAATATAAGTTTCAAATACATTGCTAGCATAAGTGACATCCTCAGATAAAAGCATATAGATGAGAGATAACATAGAGTCACCAAGCCCACTGGTGGTTAGCCACCATCTTCAGCAGGCCAACATGGTGGGATAAACCCTGAGTACTCGAATGTACTCAGCTAGACTTACCCATCATAACCAGAAATAAAATTGACCCCAAGGAGTATGCAAGGCTTTATAAGTGGAGGTGGCTTGACAACATTTTGCATAAAGAGTGATTAACTCAATTATGCAATTATAATTCTGTTATCAAGTTAATTATGACTATCCATCTCTAAATTAGCAACTATCCTATGCCAAACATGTGGTATATCATTTTAAGAGCATACACTAGTAACCATAGCCGGTATTGTAAATCCATGTTCATGCGAACCATCATGTTCCATAATACAGTTACTACGATGCTGGAGCTAGCCAAGTTTCTCACTATCCAAGAGAGACAGCGATTCGAATCGATTTCAACCAGCTAGGAATTTATTCCTATCACAAACCTAGGCAGACCTGATCAACGGTCACCTTAGGTCACCTTTGGTACAACTCAGATACACATTTCGTGGGTTCATACCACGCTGCACAATCGGGGACACCAAATGCCAGGACATTCAGGCCTAGCCTGCCCTTGGGCTCAGTCTGGCTCCCCGCAAGGAGCACACAACAGAACAGGGCCTAGCCTGAGTTGAGCTACTTGGCTTCGTGGTCGGAACGAGTTATCCAGCTAGCTAAGTGATAGGCATGCGTTCAATCTTGTCAGAAGTTCCAACAATGGTATGGTCCTTGATCGGCACAGACGGAATCACATGAGTCAACCTACACATAAACTCCGCCCGGCCTCAATTTATATTACCCCATAGTTCTTTTCCACGATAGCAAATATAGCCAATTGTGCTTCGGTATACATCTATATCTCGCAGGTGACAGGAAATCACCCGACTTCTACCGGTCTAAGCATGGCTAAGCATATATTCAATCCTAGACCTATATAGGGTTAAAGGTAGTATTTCTAGACAAGGAATTTATATGCATCAAGTGGTTCCAATCAACTCTTATAACCTAATGCATCAATCATAAGGACTTGAGTAATATTTTGTAAAATACTAGGAGACTTGGAATGCTCCGGGGCTTGCCTGGGATCCGACACAAGTCAGTTCAGTTAGCTTGCACCATCTTGGTGACATCTCCGGTCCTAGCACTTGCTTAGTCCTTCCATCATCGAGACAGATCCACCAAACCCAATCCTCGAGTTCGGCTCCACATCACATCCTTCACGTGGTTCATCTAGCGTACCTAAATGAGATGCAAGATGCAAGTGTATGAATGTGATGAATGGTAACACAAGATGCATCACATAAGCATTCAAGACAAACACAAGATTATGCAAGACATAGACACCAATAGCTATTTAACTAACATCACACAACTAACTATAGAGAGCAAGCACATCAAGCATAACAAAAGTTTAACAAGGTCACAAGTATCATAACTTGACCATCAACAAGGGCATAAGCCACACTTAGCAACACATGGAGTAAACAACCACAACTAGCATGTCTATTTCCGCACTGGAAACAACAACTTGATATTGGGATCATAACTAGAGTTATACAAATCCAATAGCCATGCAACAAGACATTCTAGAAAGCTTATGAAATTTTCTACAATTCATCTTTAATCATCTTAGCATGATTCTCAAGTTAACTAAGTCAAATATACCCATTTACAAAAACTGGTCCACAATAGACAGAGAGCAGCCATATCTGAAACCCAACTTTAAACAGGCATAACTCACAAAATATTTGGCCAAATGCTAGGAACATTTAATACAAGATGTTTAAGTGAGTTATCTACAACTTTCTTATTATCATCTAGGTGTGATTCAAATCCTAACTAGATCAAACACTAGCATCTTTTAGATCTGCTCCAAATACAATCAAAACTTGACAGAAGACTTAAAAGTCATGTAACTCCTAAACTATCAGGCCTATGGTCTTACAATTTGAACACAAGCAAGATTATGAAATTTTCTACAACTTTTGTATTCACTACAACCATAGCAAACATCATTTACACCACGAAAATAATTGCACAAGCAAAATTGCACATGCAGCCCAACAACAGTGGTATAGAAAACTGATAGCATCTTCAGAGAAGCATAACTGGAGTTCTAGACCTCCAACAAACATGGATCATAACTTTTTGAAAAGCTTATAAAGTTACCTACAACTTTATTATTCTCATATTAAGATGATTCTATAGTTAGCAAGGTCAATCAATCCAATAATTGCATCTCTGTCCAAAACATAGACAGAAACTGACATACCACTTCAAACAGCTACAAATGGAGTTATACATGTCCAATAAATGTGGTTCTATACTTTTTAGAAAGCTTAGTAAATTATAAACAACTTTGTTTTAAATACCTACAGCTAATTCTACTATTAAGAAGGCCCCATAATAAGAACAAAGAAACCCTTTTGGAGTTTGGGCAGAAACAGCCACTGAGATTCAAGCAACTATAACTCAAGATCTACTTAACCAAAAATAATGATATTTATATTTTTGAAAAGCTTAAGAAAAGTACTAAAACTCATGTATTGTCATCAAGCCATGATTCATAACTTAACTAAGCCAATTAATTCAAACATCCAGGACTATTCAGAATAGGAGCAAAGCAATACAGGTAAATTGTTATTTTTATAGATCTTAAGCTATAAATCCTAAACTCCTGAAATTTGTACCATACAACAACAATAACCTGATGAGCACTCCATAAAAATTTCACATTTATTTGATCAAAAGAACTACAGTTGTGAAAAAGTCAAGACATAACTAGTATTACAAACCTAACTGCATAAATTGATTTTTACAGCAAAAACTTTAAACTAAATCATGACATATTATAGATCTAGTGCATAGAGAATTTCACAAGGATTCCAAAAAGTCCACATTTGTTATTTTATGATTTTTCTACTAATTATTACAATTTTCCAAAGTTTAGCACAGAAATCTGCAAAAGAAAAATTAAACCAAAAAAAGAAAATACTTTTGCATTAGGAACCCTAGAAATCTTAGAAACCAACAAAGCTCATATATGTAAATACATGTGTCTAGCTTTTATGCAAAGTGAGCATATGAAAAAGCTTCTATTGATGAGTCACCCCCTCTTCTTCAACATCACGCAGGACGTAGGGAAGGAGCAGCGGCGTCGGGTCGGCCAGCAGGGGGCGTCGGGGTTGGACCTGGGGGCGCTGGGGTCCGGCTGTGGCCAGCCCTCGGCCACACCTGACCCAAGATTGGTCGGCTACAGCCAGCACCGGCAGCGACGAACTGTGGTGGCAGTGAACTGCGATGGAGGAGGGGCTGCTGGTTAAAGCTTGGGGACTAGAAAAACTTGGGGTTATCCAGGCAAGGTTGGAGCAGCTGCAGGTCCTAGGAACCGGAGGACAGCATGGTTGCTACGGTGGATTTGCGACAGCGGCAATGGCTTCCTGCTGTCGCCGTGCCTGGCTAAAGGAGGAGAACAGCAAGGGAGAAAGAGAAAATGCATAGGAAGGGAGAGGGAGAATGGAGAGGGCAGGGGAAAATAGGGCTCAAGCTCGGCTTTCATGCACCTAGGGTGAGGTGGCGACGGGCGCAGGCACGGGAGGCCACGCGACAGCAAGTAGTCTGCAAGGTCGGCCATAGAAATCCAGTTCAAAAATTATGAAGGAGCAACAATACTACCTCAAAAGTATGCCTGAAATCTCAATCTTCATCCCTTCATATCTCCTAAACCAGTTAGTTTTGGCACAAGCTATAGTAATAAAAGTTGTAGACCTACGCGACATCTCCAACTTTGCTTAAAGCGTCAAAGTCTAATTTGGCCTGGTTGGAGAGATACAAGACTCCAAAGCGGGGTACACGAAAACTAAAAACACAGTTTCAGTCCATTAGGGACTTAGCCAAATTTTTGAGCTCCAAAACAGCCATGGATTCCAACTTGAGGGCTCAGTTTGACTTGCTTACAAGCTGATCTTGCTCTTGGTCTAAAAACAAAGTTTGTTCTACTCCACTCAAACTTCAACTTTTGTTTAGGTTCCACTGGCATGCAAACCTTCTAAGCCATAGTTCAAACCAAGTAAAAGTAGCATCACGATAAAGCTTAAATTTCCCTTTTTGATCTATTGGAGCATTTTCTGGCCACTTGCTCAACATGAACCCTTCATGACTTTTGTTGTAGAGTTCAATTATAGCCATTTGGGCAAGGTAGCAAGGTTTGTTTAATGACCAATGTTTCCATTCACTTAATAGTGCAATTCCAACAAAGATGTAACTTATCATTTCATGTGACTTCTTGATTCTAAACTTCATGAAACTTTTCCATGGATCAATATAGATGGATATTGATGTGAGACACCTAAAAGAAGTACATCCAACATTACTCAAGCATACTTTTTGGAAAGGGCAACATGTAAGCAATGGTGCATGGTCCAAGTTTAAGAGGTGGCTCATTTTTGTAGATTTGATCTGACATCTCCATCACCACTTAACATGTCATGGTTGAGCTCAACTCATTGCTTAATAGGTGACAAACACCTAGGGTGTTACATGGGCTGGCCCAAGTATCTAAACAATAGGCCAGAAGGGTGATCCAATCACCAACCGGAAGGCTTGGCTAAGGAGGAACATCGCCATTTCTAGCTCCGGCCCACCTCTCCGACTGGAGCGCTCGCTTCGATCTCCAACTCGCCTCCGGACAGCCTCACCAACCCGAAGGCCTAGCCAAAGCACTACTTCCGACTCTAACCCGCGTCTTTGACCGAAGATGCAACAAACCCCTGCTCACTGCTCTTCTCCGACTGGCGTGATTAGAGCCAACTAGAACCAACCGACCAAGGATGCCCGCTTGGTAAGGACCAGGAAATAGACGGAGAAAGTAAGACAGGGCGCACAAGTCAAACTGCAATGCTAGGGTCCATACCCTGTACACCTGTGGAAATAGTACTCTGCGACCTCCCTAGCATGGTAGAGCCTAAATAGTGTTGTTGGCGCCAACATTTTCCCCTACAGTGTCGTGGGCACGATTAACTACCATATGGTAAGACTCCCCCCAACATGCCTCTAGGCATCGACAGTGTTGTGGGCACCGGCATTAATCGTACTGAGCAAACATGGTAAAACTCCTTGCATGTCTCCAGGTATCAATAGTGTGGCAGGCATCGATGTCTGCCATACCCGAAGAGAACAACACAACCTCCCATGTGCATCTAACATTCAAACAGTATTGTGGGTGCCTACCATCGTCCCATACCCACTGGCATGGGCAACAAGGCTTAGTAGCAAACGTACTCCTTCCCTCTCACTTTTAAGGCCATCCCCTTCATCTGTAAAAGGGGATGCGCTCTCTCCCAATAGGCAAGTTCATTAAGCTCGGTCAGATTCATCAGATTGATCAAGTTCACTAGTACACAACCACAGAACCGCTAGGTTCGAACCACAAGCACATGCTTGAACACTTAGCTCATAGTGGGGCTCCTATCACTCTCGGCCCTTCTGACCGGATCTCTTGTACTCCCCATCTTTCTCCTTCTCGTTTGTAACCCCACTGCAAACTTTGAGCACCTAGGCTTAGGAATAAAGTCATCGACCAACTCAAACTGGACGTAGGGCACATTGCCTGAACCAGTATAAACCCTGTGTCATTGAGTGCTAGGCCACCTTCGATCACAACGTATGGCAAAACTATAAATATTTACTTGTTGGTCACTTTCTGCACCGACACATAGGCTTAGCCCCGAGTTTACTGACAACTGCCAAATCAACCACAAGTGCACCGACTTGCTGCATGATGGAATAGATAGGAAATATAAATAAACACTATATTCATCTAGAGGTGCAAAATCCTAAGAAGCAAGCAGTAGATAAGAAATTGAAAGTGATGACTTGCTACCTGACGAACCGGCAATCGATGAGCAAAGGAGAGGATCATGGGGCACCACCAAAATCAACAAGGATACGCCTAGGGTTAGGGTTTGGCGTGAAACAGTATGGCGGCCGAGAGGGCATGATAGTGCAATGTGGGCTCTGCTAGGGCAAGCGGCGATGTAGGCGCAAGCTAGGCGTGGGCGTGGCGGCGTTGTGATGGAGGCAGTGGAAGCACAGGCATGGCGGTGGCGCGGCTAGGTAGGCACGGCATGATGGAGGAGGCGGGTGTGGCGGCACGACGGAGGAGGCAGGCGTTGTGGCAAGACGACTGAGGCAGGCATAATGGTGCGGCAGCACGACTAGGGCAAGCGCGGGAGGCAGAGATCAAGGACAGGCACAGAGATCAAGCACGAGCGTAGATGTGGCGGCTAGCACGGGCAAGATTGCACGATGGCATGAGGAAATCGTGGGCACGGGCGTGGTGAGTTCAAGGCAGCATGGCTACAGGATGATGAAGGATAAATAGTGGCCCCCATGTGATAGAAAAGGAAAGAAGTTAGATCCACATGGATTCTACTGACTGGACGCACCGGTGGAAACGACCGGACGCTGCCACCCGGAGTCTGGTCGACAACAGAGAGGTCAAAAACCCCTCAAATCATGACTGAATGCATCCTGTCCCTTGTGATCAGACGCTCATAGAGTCTGGTCAATTCTGACAGCTTCTTCTACGTTTGACCGGACGTAGGGCCAACTTCACACCGGACGTTGGAAGAACACTATGCAGCGTCTGGTCACTCCTGTGCAGTAGTAGTTCACCTCCTATGAACTAACTGGACACTGAAGGCAGAGTCTGGTGCAGTGTCCGGTCACCAATTTTCAGCAGATCTTCAAAGTTTCTTCGCGCTGCCTTTTTTGAATCAAATCCTAACTTGAATAAGACACAAATAAACACCAATTGAGGCTGATATGAGAGACCTCTCTCAAACCCTCAAAATTTTTAAAGTATTTTGCCTTAGGCTATAATTCTTTTTAAGAAAATATGCAATAAAAGGCGAGGAGCAACATGAGGTCACACAATAGGGTTTTATGACCAATAGGAGCTTCAAATGCTCCCCCTATTTGTGGATAAACAAAGCAGGTGCGCAAAAGATAACCGAAAAGAAACGACAAAGCAACACACATGCATATGCAATGCAATACTTGAAAGTAAGTCTAGTTGCTTATCAAGTTTGATCCAAGGTTAAGCTTCTTCACACGCTTTTCGACGGTTATCTTAACCATGTTAGACAAGCCCTAATTGCATTACAAAAAATTAAACATGTTTTATATTACAATGCAATGCAAGGGACAACACAAGCTCATTTTTTAGTGAAGTTACTAGAATCAAGCACATTGAGCTCATTCCTCAACTGACAAAATGTAGCCTCATCTAGCGGTTTAGTGAAGATATCCGCCAATTGATCCTCGGTCCTTACACCTTCTAGTGATATATCATTTTTAGCAACATGATCTCTAAGGAAGTGATGGTGGATATCTATGTGCTTGGTATGAGAGTGTTGAACCAGATTATTAGCAAGCTTTACTGTGCTCTCATTGTCACAAAAAAGAGGAACCTTTTCTAGAACTACACTATAGTCTAGCAAAGTTTGCTTCATGTTAAGAATTTATGCACAACAAGCACCCACGGTAATGTATTCCACCTCAGCGGTGGACAATGCCAGACTATTTTATTTCTTGGAGGACCAGGACACTAGTGATCTACCAAGAAAATGGCACCCTCCAAATGTGCTTTTTCTATTAATTTTGCAACCAGCATAATCTGAATCGGAATAGCCAACTAATTGGAATCTAGCTCCTTTGGGATACCAAAGACTAATGCTTGGTGTGTGCTTAAGGTACCTAAGGATTCTTTTAATGGCAATCAAATGAGCTTCCTTAGGATTAGCTTGAAATCTAGCATACATACACACACTAAACATGATGTCGGGTCTAGATGCGGTCAAATATAACAAGCTACCAATCATAGAGCGGTAGAGAGTTTGATCAACCGTTTTACCTCCCTCATCTAGGTCGACATGTCCATTTGATGACATAGGTGTCTTGATTGGCTTACATTCATCCATTTTGAACCTCTTGAGAAGGTCCTTGGTATACTTTTCTTGAGAGATGAAAATCTCTTCTCTCATTTGCTTGATTTGAAAACCAAGAAAGAATGTAAGCTCTCCAATCATTGACATCTCAAACTCCTTCAACATCAATTCACCAAACTCTTTTCAATAATCTTCATTTGATGAGCCAAATATGATATCATCAACATATACTTGACAAATGAAGATCTCTCCATCAAGGTTTTTGGTGAATAGTGTGGTGTTGACCTTCCTAATGGTGAAGCCCTTCTCGATGAGGAAATCTTGAAGGCATTCATACCAAGCTCTTGGGGCTTGCTTAAGCCCATATAGCGCCTTGGATAACCTATAAACATGATTAGGATATCTAGGGTCTTCAAACCCAGGAGGTTGATCAACATAGACTAGTTCATTTATGAAGCCATTTAAAAATGCACTTTTAACATCCATTTAATATAATTTCATTTCATGATGTGATGCATATGCAAGGAGGATATGAATGGCTTCAAGTCTTGCAACCAGTGCAAAGGTCTCTCCAAAATCCAACCCTTCAACTTGAGAGAACCCCTTTGCAACTAGTCTTGCCTTGTTCCTCACAACGATGCCTTCATCATCTTGCTTGTTGCAGAACAACCACTTTGTTCCAATGACTCTTGCACCTTGTGGTCGCTCTTCAAGTGTCCAAACTTCATTGCAGGTGAAGTTGTTCAACTCTTCATGCATGGCATTTATCCAATCCGGATCTTGAAGAGCTTCTTCTATATTTGTAGGCTCAATGCAAGAAACAAATGAGTGATGTTCAATAAATGAAGCAAGTTTTTGAGAGCGAGTCATTACACCTTTGAAGGACTCCCTATGATGAGATCTTGTGGATGTGCTTATAATAGGGGTGAATTTCTTCTATCAAGAACTTGAGGGGGAGGTTGTGGAGCATCAACATCTTGAGCTTGCGCCACCATTTGATCATGGGAGACATGAGTATCTTCATTTTCTACTCTCCCATCTTTATCATCATCTTGTGGCACATTTGATGAAGAGGGTGGATCAATCACTTGTACATCATCTCCATCATCTTTGGGCTTGATGTCTCCAACCGGAATGTTCTTCATGGCCTCCCTCAATGGTTCATCACCTACATCATCAAGATTCTCATGTGCTCCTTGGAAGTCATTAGATTCATCAAATTCCACATCATGTGTTTCTTCAACCAAGCCGGTGGTATGATTAAATACTCAATATGATTTAGACTTTGATGACTAACCAACAAGAAAACCAATATCACAATGTCTCTGGAACTTCCCTAGGTGTTGCCGCTTCTTGTAGATGTAGCATTTGCAACTAAATATCCAGAAGAATAAGACATCCGACTTCTTCCCATTGAGCAACTCATAAGGGGCCTTGCCAAGAAACTTTTGAAGGAATAGGCGGTTGGATGCATAATATGCGGTGTTGATAGCTTCCGCCCATAGAGCTTTAGGTGTATTGTACTAATCAAGCATTGTTCTTGCAAGGGTGATAAGTGTCTGGTTCTTTCTCCCTACTACACCATTTTGTTGAGGAGTATATATTGCGGAGACCTCATTCTTGATCCCAACTTCATCACAATATGCTTCAATGTTTGTGTTGTCAAATTCTTTTCCATTGTCACTTCTTATCTTCTTGAGCTTCACTTCAAGTTCATTTTGTGCTCTCTTGGCAAACTTCTTGAAACATGAAGCCACTTTAGTCTTGTCATGAAGGAAGAATACCCAAGTATATCTAGAGTAGTCATCAACAATCAGAAGAAAATAGAGATTTTCTCCCAAATTCTTGTATGTTGTTGGTCCAAATAGATCCATGTGGAGAAGCTCTAGTACTCTTGTTGTTGACATATAAGCTTTGGTTGGATGAGAGTTTGTAACTTGCTTGTCGGCTTGACGTGCACTACAAAGCTTGTCCTTCTCAAATTTTACATCCTTTAAACCTCTCACCAATTCATTCTTCATTAGCTTCTTGAGTGAGCTCATCCCAACATGTGTAAGTCTTCTATGCCATAGCCACCTAAGTGATGTTTTGGTGAATAAACATGTCTTCAAGTTTGCATCTTCAGAGGTGAAATCCACTAGATATAGGTTGTTGTATCTAAATCCCTTGAATATGACTTAATTATCATCTTTCTTAGATACAACCACTTCCTTCTCAGTGAACAAACATTGAAAGCCAAGATCACACAATTGACCAATAGATAGCAAGTTGAAGCTCAATGAAGCAACATATAGCACATTTGATATTGAATGATCATTTGATATTGCAACTTTGCCCAATCCTTGAACTTTGCTCTTTGAATTGTCACCAAATGTAATCCTTTCTTACCATCTACTTCTTCATCTAGTGAGGTGAACATACGAGGATCACCGGTCATATGTTGAGTGCAACCACTATCAATAACCTAATTACTTCCACCAGTCTTGTAGTTCACCTACACACAAGAGATCAAGCTTGTTGTTTAGGGACCCAAATTTGATGAGGGCCCTTGACTTTCTCAACTAGTGACTTTGCAACCCAAATTTTCTTAGGCCTATTCTTGTTGGGTGGACCTAAGAACATGACTTTCATTTTAAACTAGAATCCTTTCTAAGCATGTAATGAGCATTGAAGGCAAAGGGTCTAGTATGCTTGGGCAAGGGTTGTGGTGGTGGAGCTTGACACTCATGGGCAAAGTGACCTTCTTGTCCACACTCAAAGCATCTCTTTGGCTTAGGCTTTGACTTGTGTTGTTGTTGATGTTGAGCTTGAGCCTTCTTCTCTTGATTTGCCAAGTACCCAATACCACTTTGTAGGGGGTACGACCTCGGATACCCATGACAGACTATAAGGGCTGCACCCTCAGGGGTGGTCTAGCCCACAAGACGAAGCCTTGCGGAGCACGGCGCTGCTCGGCGCGCCCCACAAGACACTAGGAAGATATCCTGAAGATACTATGAGATCTGTTAGGATACGTTCGATCTCATGATTCATGTAATCTGTTATTACTTACTAGTTATCTCCTAGATCTAACCAACTTGTAACCCTGCCCCCCAGACTATATAAGACAGGCAGGGACCCCCTTAAAACACATGCAATATCATATGATCACTAATACAAACCAATAGACCACAGGAGTAGGGTATTATGTCATGCTGATGGCCCGAACCTATCTAACTCTTATGTCTCTGTTGCCTTCTTGTTCTTGATTATGCGCACCTCTACTGATCAATCTACCTTCATGGGACACCCCTCGAAGGACTGCCGAGTATCTTTTGTCGACACACTTCTATCCATCTTCATGATGGTGTTCATGAGTAGCTCACTTTGGAGATATTGGCCTCTTATGAACTTGCTTAAACTAGTCTTGAGATGTTCTTTCTCCAACTTGAGCTTCTTGTTCTTCTCTCTAAGTTCATCATGATTTTTCTCCATCTTGAGTCTCTTGTTCTCTTCTTTAAGCTTCTCATTCTCAAGAGCTATATCACAATCATGGTTAAGATTCTCTATCACAATGGTGTTGGTGGTTAAGAGCTTTTCAAGATCTTTCTTGAACTTTTCATTCTCATTCTTGAGCTTGACATACTCATCATAGTTGTCGGACTCAACCACTTTCTTGCCTTTGCAACTAGAACCATGCTCAATGCTCTCAACAATCAAGTCATCACATGATGTAGCTATATCAATCTTACCAACATTGTTAGTAGCATCATGTGGCTCATTGGATAATAACTCATGAGAAACAACAAGATTATCATGATTAACCTTGAGATTGGTGTACTCTTCTTTTAGCAAATTGTAGCTAGTGGTGAGCTCATTATGTATCCCCTCAAGTTTATCATGTTTTTCTTTAAGCTCCATTTTATAGGATTTGAGCTCCTTGAGTTTGCATGATATAGTTTTATTTTCTTCTCTAAGCTCAACACTAGCTTTTTTGGCTATGTCATATTTTGCTAAGAGTGAGTCATTCTCAAGTTATAGCTTTTAATTTTTAGCTCTTGTCTTTCTAATGATCTTAGTGTATTGATTTAGCAACTTGACAAGATCATCATAAGAAGGTGATTCAAATTCTTCATCACTATTACTATCATCATTGCTAGCATTATCATCACCACTACTATCATCATCATTTTGTACCTTTCGTTCACCCTTGGCCATAAGGCATAGGTGTGTAGAGGATGACGGCGGCGATGTTGGAGAAGATAGTGAAGAATCAATTACAATAGCGGCCACCTTCTTGTTCTCATTCTCACTTTCATCATCGAATGAGCTATCATGATCAACTCTTGCTTTGCCCTTCCTCTCTTTGGCTAGCCTTGAATGCCAAGTCTTTCTTCTTGGTGGAAGAAGAGCCATCTTGTGGTGTGATGTGCATGTACATCTCATGTGCATTGATCTTTCCCAATATTTGAGTTGGTGTAGCAGTGGAAAGATCACCTTGATGATGCACCATCACAATATGCCCATATTTGTCAATAGGGAGGACACTCAAGATCTTTCTTACAACATCGGAGGGTTGCATTTGTGTGAGTCCAAGCCCATTGACTTCCTCTACAAGAATGTTTAAGCATGAATACATCTCATTAGCACTTTCTCTAGGAAGCATCTCAAATGAATTAAGCTTTTTCATAACAAGGTGGTAGCATTCCTCATGCTCATTCTTAGTCCCCTCATGGAGTGCACAAATGTCCGACCATAGTCCATGGGCATCCTTGTGGTTCCACACACGGTTAAAAACATCTTTGCAAAGGCCTCTAAAGAGGGTGTTTCTAGCCTTTGCATTCCATTTCTTATAGTTAACCTCATTGCCTTCATGGTTTGTGGGATCCTTAGATTTTGGACAGCCTTGTGAGGTGGCTCTAAGAACTCCAACATCTAAAGCTTCTAGATAAGCCTCCATGTGAATTTTCCAATAAGGAAAATTATCTTCCTCAAAGATAGGAGGGGGTCCATCCCCATAGGACATCTTGCTCTAGGTGGTTAAGCCTAATTTAGCGAGCACAAGGCTCCAATACTAATTGAAAGGATCAAGATGCCCAAGAGGGGGGTGAATTGGGCTAATTCTAAATTCTTTGCAATAATTAAGCCCTACACTTAGCCCAAACTCCCAATCACTGCCGAGCCATCTAGGTGATGGCAATCACCAAGAGTAACAAGCACAAACTCTCACTTGACCACAACAAGCCTAATGAGAAGGGTGGATGCACACTTGCTACTCTCCTTGCACTAATGAGGACCTTAATCTTGGATTCTCAAATCTTAATCACCTCACTAGGCTCTTGCTCTCCCTTGCACTCTCAAGGTGTTTCTCAGCTAAACAAATGGGCAAGAGACCTCCCTTGGATGAGTGGAGTAAGTATTTATACCCCCTTATTCAAAACATCACTTCACTGTTCAGCGTCCGGTCAGTTATTGGATCCTGACCAGTGTCTGGTCAGCACCAACCGGACGCGTTCGGTTAGGAAACAGTCTCTCTAGAACCTCTTTGGAGTTGACTGGACACAGGTACCCAATGTTCAGTCACTTTTTAGTCAGTGTTCGGTTAGTACCAAGCGACTGTAGTTGATTAAATGAACTGACTGGACTCACCCTCCAGCATTCGGTCACAACCTGACCAGCGTCCGGTCAATCATTTGACCCTCCATTCACTTCCAACTCGAAATCCTATGTGAATGAAGTTTACTCCAATTGATCTTAGGGCTATTCCTTAGCTGCCTAGTGCTAGGTTTGACAAGTGTGCACCACATCTAACCCACTAGACTTACCTAGGTCAAGCTACTAGTCCATACCCCCCTTAATAGTACGGCCAAAGGAAAAACAAAGTCCTAAACTACTCTAAGTGTCTCTACAACACCCAATGACACTTAGAACTAGTCCGTCCTTAACCTTGTCGCCCATCCTTTGAAAACCAAAATGATTTCCATCGTTAGGGGCATGACAACCATGATTGCCCAATCAATTTCCATTACCATGACCTAACTTAAATTGCCTCTACAAAACACACTTAGTCATAGTAATCTCATGTCATCATTAATCACCAAAACCCAACTAGGAGCCTAGATGCTTTCAGTATCAACTTTTACAAGTCTGCAATAGACAACTGATCTCTTATAAACATTGGTATTAATCAAAGTTATCGATATTGTATTAAATAGTTTACTATTTCATACAATATCACCAATTGTCCTATCTAGATTGAGATTTATTAGTCCTATTATTTTGATCTATCGTCTCCTGGTTATTATCACAGTTAAATTCAATTATTAATGTTAGATCCTATTTGATGACTAATTATCTCAATCCTGATCACACATGGCAGATGTTTGGAGTTGTGTTCTATTAAGAGATAGGTTCATTGATCGTAAGAATCTTGTATGACTCCGCTATCAATGTTGTATCAGCCGACTTGACCTGTTGATAGCATGTCACATTGGACGTTGTCGGTTAATAGATCTATCTATTAAGAAGAACATGGCCTCAAGCCACCCGCTATGTCTCCATCGGCTATTTAGTCGATGGCTTGAGCTTCCACGTGCTTAACATGCTTTCATGATTCGTTTGTGATATAAGTAGATCTATTGACCGCTAGTCTCTGATCTAGGGTCCTATTATCAATGCTGCATCAGATGACTCAACCTGTTGATGATACAATAGAATGAGTCTAGTTGTTTGTAGATTTATTTGTATCTAATGGATGAGTGATCGTATGCTGTGTGACACGATCACTAGAATCGGCTGTTTTAGCCGATAGCCCGCTTTGTTGAGGATGTACTGGCTATTTATATGCTTTTACTTGTTTTTGTCCTAATTAAATGCTAGTATGTCTCCCACATGTATGCTTACACATCTACCCTTACATCTTTTGCATGTTTTCATGATCATCGTCTAAGTTAGATCTATGCAACTGAGTAAATGATAATTGTTGATATTCTTGTTTTGCTTACTATTACATCATAAACAATCTAGATATCGACTCTCTAGTTGATAGCCTTATCATGCTGGCCACTTGGCCATATATTTAGAACTGTATGGACAAACAATGGCATGTTTCACCTTAAATTACTGATCAATTTTCTCTCCTTATCAATTGCAGGGTCAAATTGACTAGCACGCCCTTGGTCACGACCATCTGGTCCGATGCCCTTCCTAAGTCTGGAGAAGCTTGGGATCTGCTCTGCATGGTTTCTCTCGGCTTGTTTCATGTGCCGATGGCACCCTGTTGCTTTCTGCCATCGACACATTCCTGGCATGCCCGGTGGGACCACAATCATCAACATGAACAACAAAGCGATCCTCAAGGTCAATCTTGAAGACCTCCCTGATGACCAGAAGGCACTCATTGAGCAAGCGAAAGAGGAATTCAGAGAAAAGTGCCTGCTATCTTACAATAGGATGCGCGATTCAGTCATCCAGAAGACTCCCCTACCAAGCGTCCTCCTACATGGTCAAAGTAAAGATGTTGAAGCAAGGACTACTGCTCATTTTGGTCCACAAGATTGTTCATGAAGCCTTTACAAACTACAATAAGGTGTTGGCCAACACGATTGGTAATGTTTTGAAAAAAATCTTCTTTGGAGCACCAATTGATCAAGTTGGGCCAGCATACTCTAATGGCTTTGATCCTTCAACTATGGGAAACAACGTACCTAGTTCTAGTCAGCAGCCAAATGGTGGGCAGTTCCAACAACCACCAATATGGCAGCTTCTAGGAGGATAGGCCCAAGATTAGACCCTACAAATAGCAGGGGCAAGGTCAAGCTCTGCTAGCCATAGAGGGGTAAGGTCAAGCCCAACCAACAGTAGGGGGCAAGCTCCGATGATAGGGAGGCAACCACTAGCACAGCAATCACCAAGTGCCCATGTCACGTAGACGAATCAGCGGCCTACTAGACAAAATCAAGTTTATTCAGTCCAGCAGGCAACCTCTCTAGCTACTCAACACGTTGCACAATGGCTGGCTCAGGGAAGATTTAGTACTTCCTATCAAATGCCTCAGTCGGCCCATAAAATTGCTCCATCAGTGCAAAGGATCATCAAGAATATTAATCTCAACTACTTTAATAGTCAATTACAAGGATATGCAACTCGCAACGCTCAAATCGACTATCTAGAGGGATATCACCTTGTTTCTAATGCCAGCATGTATGAACTCATGCCACATCTTAGGTATCAGAATCCTTACAGTTATAATACACAGCAACTCCAGCAGTCTTTAGCTCAGAATCAACAAGTCCAAGTACAAGGATCTCAAGCTCAGGCTCAAGAGCAGCCGAGACAAAAAGTTACTGGCATGGATGCTGAAGAGTTTGTCAACTAGATAACTGCTATGGCTAGTTTGGTCTAAAACCAAAAGGATAGGTTGGCTCTTACCAGCGCCCATACCCAGCCTGGTATGATATTGTGCAACTCCCATCACACTATAGAGTCCTAGATTTCTCCAAATTTACCAGGGTAGATGAGATGACAACCATGGAGCATATCAGTCACTATCTCATTTAGCTTGGAGAGGCATCTATTGAGGAAGCACATAAAGTTAGATTCTTCCCCTTGTCCCCGTCTGGACCGGCCTTCAGTTGCTTTTCATCGCTAGAACAAACTCAATCACTAGGTGGGTCAATTTGGAGAACAAGTTTTATGCATATTTCTATAGTGGGATGGGTGAGAAGAAGATTACAGACTTGACAAGCATGAGTCATAAAAACAATAAGTCTAGCTCTGAGTTTGTTCAAGGATTTAGAGAAGTAAGGAGCCGTTGCTACTCATTGAATTTGTCTGGTGGCCAATTGGCTGAATTGACCCTTCAAGGGATGTCTCCATTAATCAAAGAGAAATTTGATGGCCAGGAGTTTGAAAGCTTGGCCCATTTAGTTTAGAGAGTGTCTGCCTTTGGGAGCCAGCATAGGTCCCTACGCAAAGAGAAGTATTTGAAGAGTACTGCTGCTGTGATTGATCCCTATGATGTAGACTCTAATGGAGATGATCTAGAAGTCATGATCGCTGAATGGACATGGGGCAAGGCTCCTATATCTTGTCCATGGGTAAAAGAGTCAGAAAACACCAATGACTTTGATGTTAAGAAAGCCAATAGGATCTTTGACTTGCTGCTAGAGAAGAAGTAGTTGAGATTACCTACAAGCCATGTGATCCCTTCGGCTAAAGAATTAAAAGGGAAGAAGTACTGCAAGTTCTACAATGCTACCAACCATCATACTAGTGAGTGTAGAATCTTTTGCTTCCACATTCAGAAGGTCATCGAGCAAGGGAAGATCAAGTTTGAGCTAGCTAAGAAACCGATGATGGACATAGATAAGCATCCTTTCCCTAGGGTGCACATGGTAGAGTTCCAATTGGCTAATGGGAAGATAGAGGTCTTGACATCGGCTAATGCCAAGGAAGATGGGTCTATTGACCCCAAGGTTCAAATATCGGCTAATGAGTATGAAGAAGCAAAGAAGCAACGTGATCAGCAAAAGAGTCGATATGAGCAAGGTAAAACATCTAGAGCTGGTGCTATACATCCTCGTGTGACTTCCAAGATCTTATTGAATTAGTGGCAATGCTAGAAGGAGAAGGACTACTAGTGCCAGCTTGAAGAAGAAGAATATGAGTGTCGATGCGAGGAAGAAAGGTACAAAAGAAGCTAAGCTACATTAGAATTGTCCTTTCTTCCAACACTGCTTGAACGAAGGTTCGAAATTGCCTACAAGATGTAACTGCCCAGAGTGCTGCAATCAATATTTAGAGTTTAGGCAGTCTCAAGCCAACTACTGGTCCATCCGTGAACGTTTGAGTTTTCAATCTAACAACCTAGATCGGTGCATAAAAAATAAAGGAGTTCATGATCAGCTAGGCAAGCATACATATGATCAGAATTGGGCCGATCGTGATGAAGAGAAAGAGTAAGTTTGGCAAGAGGGCCAATGGTGTCTAGGGGGTCTGATAAGGAGCCAAAAAAGAAGAGTTTAGTGCTAGAGGAACAGAGGATTAGAAGCTCACAAGTATAGTAGACCTCAGACGTGGCACATCAAACAAACAGCTAACGAGGATATGCTGTCGGCTAATATTAATTTGGTATCTGCTCAACCTACAGAGCTTGAAGCATCTTTAGGATATGAACAAGGGAAACACAAGCGCCTATGTAGCAAGATAGTGAAGGAAGACATCAATAGAGTTAGCAATGAATGTCAATAGCCAATCCGAGCAGTTGACTTTAAAATGTGTCTTAATGGATTCCCCAATTGATGATACTAAAGGGAAGTTAGGACAGGGGTTTACGTTGGCCGATTTACTAGAAGAAGTCGATATTGGACCTGGTGATAGGCCTAGGCTGACGTATGTAAGTGCTAAATTAGATCCTGAATATAAGCAAAAATTAATAAATCTGTTAAAAGAATATCGGGATTGTTTTGCTTGGGAGTATTACTAGATGCTCGGTCTTAGCTGATCGATCATAGAACATCGGCTACCTATCAAAGATGGATATCAACCGTTTAAATAGGCCCTAAGAAGATTTAAACCCGAATTACTTGGAGATATCAAGAAAGAGATTACAAGGTTGTATGAGGCCAAGTTTATTCGACAATGTCGATATGGGGATTGGATTTTGAATATAGTCCCCATGCTAAAAAGAATAGCAAACTAAGAGTTTGCATTGACTTTAGGGACTTAAATAAAGCCACACCAATAGATGGTTTTCCAATGCCGGTAGCTGATCTATTAGTAGATGCAGCATCAGGGCATAAGGTTATTAGCTTCATGGATGGCAATGTAGGATATAATCAGATTTTTATGGCCGAAGAAGATATCCCTAAGACTGCTTTTAGATGTCCTAGAGCCATTGGTTTATATGAATGTGTAGTTATGACTTTTGGCCTGAAAAATACCGGTGCAACCTATCAGCGAGCCATGAATTATATCTTCATAAGTTGATCAGCAGGATAGTCGAGATCTACATCGATGATGTAGTTGTGAAATCCAAGAGTTACAAAGAACACCTGGCTAATATGCGGGAGACTCTAGAATGCACAAGGAAGCATGGACTTAAGATGAACCCAAACAAATGTGCTTTTGGGGTATTATCTAGAGAATTCTTAGGTTTCATGGTGCACGAAAGAGGGATTGAAGTTGGGCAGAAAAGTATGAAGGCTATCAATGAAGTAGTCCCATAGACAAATGAAACCCAGCTGCAATCTTTGATCGGCAAGATTAATTTCATTAGGAGATTTATCTCAAATCTATCGGAGAGGATGGTGTCGTTCTCCCCCTTGCTAAAGCTGAAAGCCAACCAAGAATTTAAATAGGGCAGCGTATAAAAAAAGCATTCGACGAGATTAAAGAATATATGAAGTCTCCACCGGTGTTAGTCCCTCCACAGCGTGGTAAGCCCTTTAAATTGTACGTGTCGATTGATAACCATATAATTGGATCGACCTTAATGCAAGAGTTTGAAGGGAAGGAATAGGTCATTTTCTATCTGAGTAGAAAGCTTTTGGACCCAAAAACAAGGTATTCTCCCGTGGAAAACTTGTGCATGTGCCTATATTTCTCATGCACCAAATTACGATATTATTTGCTATCGGCCAAGTGTACTGTGGTATCTAAGGCCGACGTGAGCAATCATATGTTGTCGATGCCAATTCCGAATGGGAGAGTAGGAAAGTGGATTCTGGCATTGTCTAAGTTTGACCTAAGATATGAATCGGCCAAAGTAGTCAAGGGACAGATAATGGCCAACTTCATGACTCATCATCATGGACCTAGTATTGGTTATGTGGAGCCGATGCTCTAGACTTTATTCTTTGATGGCGCGTCATGCAAGCAGGGTAGTGGTATTCGCATTGTTATCATTTTGCCCTGAGGGTTGAGTTTTGAATTTGCATATACTATCAAGCCAATGACAACCAATAATCAAGCTGAATATGAGGCTACCCTCAAAGGACTTCAACTTCTTCAAGAAGTAAAGGCTGATGCAATTGAAATCTTTGGAGATTCTCAATTGGTGATTAATCAGTTGATCGGCCTGTACGAGTGTAAAGACGATATCTTGAGAGGTTACTATGAGAAATGTTGAAGCTTGATTGATGAATTCCCTATGGTCACCATCAGGCATATCCCAAGAGCTCAGAATCAAGAAGCTAACCAGCTAGCTCAAAGTGCTTCTGGTTATCGACAAATTCAAGATATACTCAGCAACGAGGTCGTTGCCAATGATTGGAGGGAAGAAATAATGAACTATCTTAGGAATCCATCACAGAAGATGTCTAGGAAGCTTAGGTATAAATTGATCAAATACGTACTACTAGATGAGCAGCTATACTATAAGATGATCGATGGGGTGTTACTCAAATGCCTGAGTTAGGAAGATGCTAAGGTCCTCATGGGTGAGGTCCACGAAGGAGTTTGTGGGGCTCATCAGTCAGCTTATAAAATGAAATGGATTATCTAAAGATCAGGGTATTTCTGGCCGATGATGCTAGAAGATTGTTTTTAGTATTATAAAGGATGTTAGGATTGCCAAAGATTTGGTAATGTTCAAAGGGCACCGACATCGGTCATGAATCCCATAATCAAGCCATGACCGTTTAGAGGTTAGGGAATTAACATAATCAGCCAAATTTATCCACCATCAAGCAAAGGCCATAAGTTCATAGTGGTGGTGACAGATTATTTAACCAAGTGGATTGAAGAAATCCCACTAAAGACGGTGATGTCCCAAAACATGATTGACTTTGTCTAGTAGCATATCATTTATTGGTTTGGAATCCCTCAGACTATCACTATCGATCAAGGAGCAATGTTCATTTCTAAGGAATTCGAGAGCTATGTTGCTGGTATAGGATTCAAGTTATTAAACTCTTCTCCCTACTACACATAGGCCAATGGACAAGCAGAGGTGTTCAATCAGACATTGATTAAGTTGATTAGGAAGAAGACAATCGATCGGCCAAGAAAGTGGCACTTAACACTAAATGAATCATTATTGGCCTATCGGATGGCATGGCATGGATCGACTAAGTGCTCTCTTTATGAATTAGTTTATGGACATGCAACCGTTCTTCCTTGGGAGATCAAGACTGGATCACGATGTATTGAATCTTAAGAAAATCTAACAGCTAGTGATTACAAAGTTTTGATGACGGATGATCTAGAAGATCTAAATTGTCATCGGCTTCGCACTTTGGAAAACATTGAAGCTAACAAACTAAGGATCACCAAGTATTTTGATAAGAAAGTCAAAGCCAAGTAGTTCCATGAAGGAGAATTGGTTTGGAAGCTGATCTTGTCAATTGGGACCAAAGACAACGCATATGGCAAATCGTCGCCTAACTGGGAAGGGCTTTATCATATTACTTGATGTGTGCCTGGCAATGCTTACTTCTATGAGATGCTAGAAGGTGAAGAGTTCAATAGAGCGCTCAATGGAAAGCACTTCAAGAAGCATTATCCTAGTATTTGGGTCAATGCTTGAAATTAGCCGATTGAATTTTTAATAGAGCTTTTACAGCCAATATGAGAAGATATCACCTTCAGAACAAATAAATGAATGGCTGAAATTCAGCCTAAGGAGGCAATAGCCAGTGCAGTATGCATTGCCTTTAGAGCAAAAAATATAGAAAGCAAGATCTACTTCACATAAGGAAATAAAAGAGGAAAAATTGCTTCAAACATAAAAGGTTTATTCGCTAGTTTCCTGTTACATTCTAAGGGCTGAGAAATACTTTGTTCACAATGTCTCTAGCCGGAGAAGAGAAAGCTATGGTGTTGGTGGCGTTGGAGAAGTCCTCAATCAAGCTCTCATGATCTTTAGGACGGTCGGTTGCTAGAAAACCATGGGGAATAAGTCGAAGCTCGCATCTAGAGCGAACTTGCACCATAGACATGGCAACAACAGCACCGTGATGAACACTATGAAGGGCGATCTCCCTAGCACAATTGGGAATATCATGTAGGTGAACCACTAGTATGATGGCCCTGGTGTTGACTGGCTCTATGGCATAATCTATAGCCAATTAGAGACTTTCTAGCTGCACCGATAGGGCTAGCAAATTTGGAAAAAGGGCGGTCAAAAGACTATAAAATCAGGATTGAGAAGACAAGGATTGTCATGAAAGACCTCACCTGTGATTCTAGCTTTAGCCTTGGCCAACCTCACTTGGACAGTGTTGGCCCTATTCTCCGAGATGGTGAGGGCATCCTGCATCACATTCGGATGGAAGTCCATCTGTCCAAGAAGATGACAAGGCCCAGGCCTCATCTCTCTTAAAGAAGATGACAAGCATCATCCCCCTGGTGAGAGTTAGAGGGCTAAGAATATGAGCTTACTGGGGCTGCCGTCTGCACGCCGTCAGGCCCGATGATCATACAAGGATGGATGCCACCATTCGAGTTGGCCCTACGCATATGAAATGTTGAGCCAATCCATGTGGAAACTATGAAGCCATGATCATTCTTACCCTTGGAGGCGGAGATGCTGGTGTGATGGCACGAGCTTGTCAGGAACCTCATTAGTAGGTCGCTTGTCATTCTCCATCTCTATGAAGAGGTGGCAATTTTAGATCTGAAAGACAAAAGAGGCGGTTCACACTGGAAGCACAAGGGGCTGAAAGAGGGCAGATTGGTTTCTCATCCATGACCATGGCTTGTATTTATAGCCAAGAAGATGTGATGATAGACCTCCCTAAGGTTATACGATCGGATCAGTTATGGAAATATATCGTTGCTCCGAAGATCGAGGGGACAGTTCACAAGGAGTTAGGAGACGCAATGGATTCAAAATTTATTGCTTCCCATGACATGGGCACCTTGGATCCTAGAGGTTTGTTACAAAAGGATTACACCCAAAACCAACTAACTAGCCCATCAAAACTTCATTGGATTGAAGGGAGTCTAGACCCTGCAAAGCCCAAAAAATAAACATCGGCTAAAAGATGGAAGTAGCATCAAGGGAGAAGGAAATGGGCCTATTCATCAAGAATGCACTGGTTAATTTTGCAGGCTTCTTAGCATAGATAGAGCAAACAAGGGGAAGGTGTCCACACATTTAAGCCCTTGCAAACACTAGAACAGCCTCATACCGATGGTGAGAAGACTCGGGTGATATCACAAGAGTTCTTCTAGCCACAACGACCGATTCCCTTGCTTGATAAGGCACTAAAATGGGCGACACAATCATCGTAAACACAAGAATTCTTCTAGCCACCAAGGGTTTTCATGATGGGGCACTGGAGCATGGAGGATCTAATAAAGCTGAAAGCACTCGGAAGAGTGGAAACGAGAGGAACATCGCTGGAGTGTTGAGTCAATCTAGTCAAGATTAGATGAATATTTATGCTCGACCAAGGAAGTTGAGTCCAGGCACCCATAAAGCAATAGTGCACCCATGAAACTTTGGGCTGTAGGATACCAACAAAGAAGTAGCATACCCATGAAGCATGCAAACAACCAAGAGCATGAAGGGGAACAAAACCAGTGAGCCCTAGAGTAAAGTTCTCGGTGCTTGTTAAAGATAGATCGATGACCTCGAGCTAGCACAAAGGATAATTGCAAAATAAAATCACTTTTATCCCTAAATTAGGTGGCATGTGTTGACACTAGAATTTGGTTTGTCTGAATCTACTGAAGGTTATGGTCTCGTCACGAAAAGGTGACATTGATCGAAAGCAAAAGAGACATGTCGGGCTCCACAGATGGGAAAGATTGGAGTCCAAGTTATGTTAAATTAGGATTATTTGTTTTCTTTTCCAAAATTTGTAATCAGTCTTGCTGAACAAGGATCATAGTCAAGCCTTGGGTATAAATATTGAACCTCGACTATTGTAATAGACATCTCTCATCGATCAACCAAATCAAGTACCTTTACTTTTTGGCTTAGGCCACCCCTTAGGAGTAGGAGTAGAGTAGATTTTGATGAGTTCTTTGGGTAAGTAGGGCTACATCGGACGACCTAACCTTTGGCTTGTTTATGAGTATACATCACGACTTATATTGTTACTTGCAAGGCTGCAAGAGACAACTGATCTCTTGGAAGTCACGGTATAAGTTAGTTATTGATCTATTTTGTTATTTGTAAGGCTGCAACAGATGAATGATCTCTTACAAATTATGGTATAGATTAGTTATCAATTTGTATCAACTTTTATAAGGCTGCAACAGATGACTGATCTCTTATAAACATTGGTATTAATCAAAGTTATCGATATTATGTTAAATAGTTACTGTTTCATATAATATCACCAATATCTTGATCTAGATTAAGATTTATTAGTGTCAACATAAAAACGTGTCAAAGCGCCTGGCACACAGCAAGCCAAAAGGATATACTTGATGGAGCACGGCTAGAGATCTACTTGGCTTCAATGCAAGACTAGTCAACCCTACAAATTCCCGAAGGCATGCCAGTCAATTTGACTTGCAATTGATAAGGAGAGAAAGTTTATCAGTAATTTAAGGTGGAATATGCTGGTCTTGCCCAGACAGTTCCAAGTGTGCTGCTTCGGGAGCAGCCAGACGGGAAAAATCAACTAAACAGCCGATACGAGAAGAAATTGACTATTAAGGACTGTAAAGCACGTGGGTTGCAATTGATTTTATGATGACAACTACAATGCACCCAAATGTAAGTAAAATCATCAACTTGGTGGATATTACCAGTGTAAAGCATTGAGCTGATGAATCTAATGAGAAAGGATATAACATGCGAACAAATCGACTGCCTAGTATAAATGGATCTACAAACGCTCTGAATCTAATCTGTTACTATCAACACTGAGGTTCGACCAGATCAATGGCAGCTATGATAACAATAACAAACTAAAACCGAAGAATTCATAAAACTGTCTATACATTGATAGGTTTTCTGAAAGACAAGCTATATGTGTGAAAGCACAAGCAAATTAGCTAAAATAGATGATTCAGGTAGAAAAGGGGTCAGATATATGGCAGCCATAATAAAGACTATTTAACATGGACAGATCTATGAACTCATCAGACCTAACCTATTATCTTTAACAGTGGGTTTGACCGAATATATGGCAGCCATAATAAAGACAACAAATCAACTCTTTAAAGTTAATAGATCTATTCACATTTAATAGAATCATGGAGACACACTGTAGGTGTTAAAGCATAGGTGATCAGCTATTTAGTCGATGAGGGCATAGCAAACATCCAGGGTCATGCCTGGTCAAAAGCAAATCTATCAGCTATTATCCTTCGATCTAAAGTACTAATAGTGGGGGTCGACCGGATCGATACATCCATAATAGCGAGCTATGGACCAGATTCAACTAACTAGTAAACCTTCTCGAGATTAGACATGCCATGACCACATACTATGCACGACTAAGATCGAAGCAGAACGGCCGATGAAACATAATCTGTCGTTTCGCAATATAACAAAATAAACGATGGATTAAAAGGATGTGAGGCCGATCTAGATCGATCTTGATCGGGCAAGTTGATATTGCTAAAAACTAATGACAATAAGAACATCAGCAAGATCAGTAACTTAATAAATCTACCAGAAGGATGCCACCCATAGGTAGAGCCGATAACTTGACCTTAATCTAATTCGAACAGGGGAGGTCAAACTTAACCGATGCAGCCGTACTTGAACTAGATAAAAATCGATAACTAGCATATGCTAGAGCTTGCAGTGGAGGTCGAACTTAACCGATGTAGCCTGATGAATAGAAGTATAAGCTATGACGGTACTTATAGACAACCCGAAGGTCGGCTGGACCGATGAAGCCCTGCTTGTAGAAGAACTCAACGAGATCTACACTACTCCTACTCCTAAGGGTTGGCATGAAGCCAAAAAAAGTAATTGGTATTGATTGATTGGATGATCTTTTTACAATAGCCGGGGTCCAATATTTATACCTAGAACCTAAGCATGAATCCTACTCAAGTACGACTCATTACAATCTTTGGTATAAAAGAAAAACATTCCTAACTTAAGATAACTTGGACCCTAATCTTTTTCTTTTTGTAGAGTCCGACATTTTTCTCGACGCCAACCGTAGCTCATTTACGTTATCCGCTGATGTCATCCAAAGAGAGCCGATCCCAGTGCCGCATCTAAATCAGTTGATATCAATCCTTATGCAATCGATTCCTTGATGACTCAATCTTGGAAGTTTCAAGTTCCCATGTTCTTCTTTCTAAATTTTGGTGTAAACACATGCCCCCTAATTTTGGGATAAAAATGATTTTATTCCAAAAATCCTATTTACCTGTTCATCATGTCGCAACCATTTATTCTGAGACATACGTGTGACTCCAGACTTCTCGGTCGGAGTTTTATATAATATCACAATAGTATCATTTCCAACTCACTCCGTCTATTCACTTTCCCCTTCTTTCTCAAGCAAATCTTAATGGCCGATGCCGCCATCACCAAGGCCTCAACCCTAGCAAATCCTCTGCTCTATCAAGTTGTTATTCAAGCAACCTTCCTCAGATTCGGATCTATTTTGGCTACAATGGCGACCAGCGACCATTTCCCTAAGGTATGATTTCAACCTCCCATTTTTCAAGTATCAGCCGTTACCCTGCATTTCCTTTCATCTCAAATTTATTTTATCTAGTTTCTAGGAAATGAGGAACAGAATTTTGACTCCATTGGCTATTGCTCCCAATGTCCATTTTCATGGGCCTATGGGTGACCATGATCCATCTGACTATATCCATCAAGAAAACAACCAAATCCCTTTCAAACAATCTGTAGTGGATTTATCCTCCTGGAACACCAAAACTCCATTTAGAAACTAGCCCAAAATGCCTAGGGGTGGAGAGATTGGTTCCGTAGGGTATCGGGGAAAAAGGCTGGAGATTGGGAGATTTATGACTTGAATCAATGCTTGACGCTCTCATTGTCTGAAATAGAGAGGAATGATTCACTCCTGATTTCTACATCTTATTTCTGGTCTAACATCCTAAATGCTTTTGTTTTTTGTTATGGCCCAATGACCATCACTTTGGCCAATGTTTATATGTTGACCGGCCTTAGAATAACAGGCTCAATGCAACCTTATGACTTCTTAAGTGCTAGATCCAAGAAATTAGCCAAAAATATCAGACAGCACAGGATGGGCAAGCTACATTCTAAACCATATTGGAGACGGATCAACTATTAGCGAATGAGAATATGTGGCTTTCCTGAACATGTGGTTAGAAAGATTCATCTTCTGTGGGTCATCTTGTGGTCCCACTTACAATCATAAACTCATGGTAGAGCATCTGGCGGTAGGTGTTGAAATTCCTCTTGGAAAGTATCTGTTAGGGTCGGCTTACCATTTGATGCATCAGGTGGTCGCTCAGCTGCTAAAGAATGAAGCAATGCACACCATCAGCAGCCCTTGGTGGCTAAAACAAATGTGGTTAACTTTGTATATGCATAAGATCATAAGGCCAAATCTCTAGAATTTGAGCTTTCCCTCCTCCAACTTTGATGAGGGATATAGAGGTGAAGAAGAAAGAACCCGTCAATGCATGAACTATGGTCAAGCTGCATCGGCTATAACAATTGCTGTCAATATTGGCCATCTTTTCAAGAAGTTGTATAGAGGGTTTGATGCAGATATTCTAACTTGGCTACCCTATGATGAAGATGAGAACAATGAGTTGGTCTTCCCATTCAAATTCTGATTTGAATCAGGCTACTCAGATGAAACGGTAGCCGCAATCTTCAATTCCTTCATCAAACCTTGCATCCTCCTAGCCAAATTTTGTCATGGTCGCGACAAAATGTCTATAGGTTCCTTCCTTCTAGGCAACCTCCCAACTTATGAGTTTTACAACCCTTCTTTTGCAGCTCATCAGTTTGGTCTTGGTCAACTGCCTCCTCAATTGTTCTTCAAGAATACACTGAAGCCAATAGAGGGTATTAGTGAAGTAATGGAAGCCTCTAGAGTCTTTCAACTAGGATCAGATCTTCCTTCCTTTTGCTTGCATGACTGGACAAGAGTTAACTTCTCTTCCAACCTTTTTGACTCTAGGTGGCAAGAATGGCACTCCCATCAATTTTGTGGGTCACTCCATCCTAGATGCATAGCTCTGGATGGATATTTTGCTTCCGATAGAGAGGTAACTTATCATTCCTTTTCTCAAAAAAATTATTTGATGAATTCTCCTGCCAACTGTTCTAACAGACATCTTCAGGACACCAAATTCGACCCCCCAAGCTTGGACAGGAAGGGGCATCCTATAGACTATCATCCACCATTCCCAACCTCAAGAATGGGATCAACTGCACCTCCACTGAAGAAGTTAATGAAAACTCATGCTGCCTCTATAATTGTAATGTATCAATCTTCAAAACGCAAGGTGGCCCAAGGGACAACTCAGAAAACCATTACTGGGAAAAGACTTCATAGAATGAGACCATCAACTGCCCAGGTAAAACAATTTAGATCAGTAACTTAATAAATCTACCAGAAGGATGCCACCCATAGGTAGAGCCGATAACTTGACCTTAATCTAATTCGAACAGGGGAGGTCAAACCTAACCGATGCAGTCATACTTGAACTAGATAAAAATCGATAACTAGCTTATGCTAGAGCTCGCAGTGGAGGTCGAACTTAACCGATGTAGCCTGATGAACAGAAGTATAAGCTATGACGGTACTTATAGACAACCCGAAGGTCGGTCGGACCGATGCAGCCCTGCTTGTAGAAGAACTCAACGAGATCTACACTACTCCTACTCCTAAGGGTTGGCGTGAAGCCAAAAAAGTAATTGGTATTGATTGATTGGATGATCTTTTTACAATAGCCGGGGTCCAATATTTATACCTAGAACCTAAGCATGAATCCTACTCAAGTATGACTCATTACAATCTTTGGTATAAAAGAAAAACATTCCTAACTTAAGATAACTTGGACCCTAATCTTTCCCTTTTTGTAGAGTCCAACATTTTTCTCGACGCCAACTGTAGCTCATTTACGTTATCCACTGATGTCATTCGAAGAGAGCCAATCCCAGTGTCGCATCTGAATCAGCTGATATTGATCCTTATGCAATTGATTCCTTGATCACTCAATCTTGGAAGTTTCAAGTTCCCACGTTCTTCTTCCCAAATTTTAGTGTAAACACATGCCCCACAATTTTAGGATAAAAATGATTTTATTCCAAAAATCCTATTTACTTGTTCACCATGTCGCGACCATTTATTCTGAGACATACGCGTGACTCCTGACTTCTCGGTCCGAGTTTTATATAATATCACAATAGTATCATTTCCAACTCACTCCGTCTATTCGCTTTTCCCTTCTTTCTTGAGCAAATCTTAACAGCCAACGCCGCCATCACCAAGGACTCAACCCTAGCAAATCCTCTGCTCCATCAAGTTGTTATTCAAGCAACCTTCCTCAAATTCAAATCTATTTTGGCTGCAATGGCGACCAGCGACCACATCCCTGAGGTATGATTTCAAGCTCCCGTTTTTCAAGTATCAGCCATTACCCTGCATTTCCTTTCTTCTCAAATTTATTTTATCTAGTTTCTAGGAAATGAGCAACGAAATTTTGATTCCATCGGCTGTTGCACCCAATGTCTATTTTCTTGGGCCTATGGGTGACCTTGATCCATCTGACTATATCCATCAAGAAACCAACTGAATCCCCTTTAAACAATCTATAGTGGATTTATCCTCCTGGAACACCAAAACTCCTTTTAGAAACTGGCAAAAAATGCCTAGGGGATGGAGAGATTGGTTTTGTAGGGTATCGGGGAAAAAGGCTGGAGATTGGGAGATTTATGACTTGAATCAATGCTTGACGCTCTCATTGTCTGAAATGGAGAGGAATGATTCACTCCTAATTTTTGCATCTTCTATCTGGTCTAACACCCTAAATGCTTTTGTTATGGGTCACAACCTGTTGACACAAAATGTGACGTACTGTGCCTCACACACAGCAAGCCGAAAAGCATGGCTTCAATTGGGTTCCCGGGTGTTTCGTGATCCGGAAGCATGCCAGTCAGTTTGACCTGAAAACTAACAAGGGATAAAACAATTAAATGTCAAACCGGAACATGTCGGGTAATACCGGACAGTTCCACATGTACGGCCCTGAAGCCACTTACAACGACATACGGCTATAGAGAGCTGTCTGCCAACAAATTCATAAACCATTCAGCTAATCGTAAGGTAAATGCACGTAAAAACCTAATTGCCGAATGCATGTGCATGGGAAGACACGTTTGAACAAGTGAAATTAATTATGAGTTAATGCATAACCAAGCTCGGCAATCCAACCGAATTGGGATCCATGAAGAAGGAACGTACAAATAAAAGCGATTAAACTAAACTAAAACCTGCATCTGCCGCACGATACCTAGTTTCGTTAAAGCTTAAACGTGATTAACATGCATGAACCCGCAACATGTGACAATCTAGATTAAGACAATTCGGCCACTATGAGCATGTTATCTATTTTGCAAGGGTAATATAAGAATAGACAATGATCGTTGAAGCACGAGTAAAACCACAAGAGAAAGAAGTCCAAACAATATCAATCTAGATTGGGCAGAAGTGTGTTACAAATATATAAGAGGTTTAAAACGTGCAACACTGGATAACTTAATGAATCTATTTAGATTTGCCATATCTAATATAGAGCCGATAACTATCTCGCCTTCACTAAGCATATGAGTAAACGCCTGCCGCACGGTATCTACTCATAAACGAAGCATAAGCAAAGACTTCTTGATTGTCAAGCAAAGATCCGCCGCACGACCATTGAAAACAAACAAGACTGCTTGCACCATGTCTAAATCCACCGCATGATACTAAACATGATAACAAGGTTGTCGGAACTTACGGAGGTCGATGGATCGATGATTCCTCTCGAAGAACTCGACGACACGACAAGAGGACTCGAAAGTTGGCACGGGGCCGGTTGTATTGATTTGGTTGTGAACACTTCTTACAATGGTCGAGGGTCAACATTTATACCCTAGACAAAATGTGAGTCCTAAAGGACTACGATTTACAAAGGAACTTCTAAACAAACTTGGAAACTTACGATTCCTTACCCTAAACTTATAGATTCCTTTATTAATACAACTCTCATCTTTCCGATCGGTCTTGCCTGCCATCTTCTGTTTTCCCGAATGGAGTTACCGCCTTCTAGAATAACCGACCGCACAAGCATTTAGCCGACCGCTTGCATTGTTTGCCGAACACCCTTCTTCCCGCATGTGGGTCTACCTGTCATCTTCCAGAATTGACCAAAATCCAGTGTTAACACATGCCCCCTCAATTTTGGGATAAAAGTTGTTTTATTCTGAAATTGACCACAAGCTCTTTCATCCTCCTAGGTCATCACCGTTCAAAACCGCAGCCGTTGCCCAAAAATTCAAGCTTTCAGCGCAACCTCGGACCTCCTTCCAATCTTCAATGGCGACCCAGGACGAAATTCCAGAGGTAAACTTCATTTATATTCGGCAACTTTCATCTCATCCTTCCGCTCCTCTTTTGATTTACTCCCCTCTGATTTCAATCATCTTCTAAAGGAGTACAAGAGCCAGATTTTGATCCCTTATGCTGCCAACCCCGACTCCTATTTCCTCGGCCCAATGGGAAATCCTGACCCTTCTGAAATCATTGAGAAGGAAACCCAAAGAATTCCTTTCAAGTCTGGGATTACCTCACCAAACCGATGGCCAAACACATTCAAGAATTGGCCATTTCCCCCAATCACCGGATGGTGTAACTGGTACAGGAGAATGTTGGAGAAGAGCAGCAGCCACTGGGAAAGTCAGGACATCAGTCATTGTTTGGAGTTATCTTTAGCAGAGACACCCAGGAATGATTCCCTTCTGATAGCAGCTTCTCACTTTTGGTCTGACGCCACCAATGCCTTTATCTTTGGTCATGGTATTATGACCATCACTCTAGCCGACGTATTCATGATGACTGGTTTGAATGTGTCATTGCCAGTATATCCTTATAAGTACAAGAGCAAGAGTAATCAAAGAGCTGTCAGTTCTGGATGTGGATGGATCAAACATATCCAGAACTATATGAATGCATCTAGCACCGTTTCTGACAAAGAGTTGAAAGCCTTCATGAATATGTGGCTATGCAGATTCATCTTCTGTGGAAAATCCAATGAACCAACCCTGAATCACATGGTAATAGCTGAAGACTTAGCTGTAGGCACCCAGATCCCATTAGGCAAATATCTTTTAGGGTCTGCTTATCATATGATGCATCAGGTCACCCTTTAGATGCGCCACGGTGGAGAAATTTCTTGTGTAAATGGTCCCTGGTGGCTAATTCAAATGTGGCTCCAACTATATATGCATCAGATAACCCCTGTGAGCCTCTTTAACCTAAGTTTCCCCTTAGTTAACTATGCTGAAGGCAGCACAACAAAGGTTAAGGCTTGTCAGACTTATGGGGAAGCAGCAGCATCTATAAGCATTGATATAGACATTGGTCATCTCTTCAAGCTATTTTTCAAAGGATTCGGCAATGTGCTCTGGTTTCCTTACAGAGAGAATGAAGATCTGACTTTGTCCTGCAAGTTTAGCTATGAAATTGGTTGTTCAGGCCAAGAATCCACAGAGATTTTCAACTCCTTTATCAAACCTTGCACTTTGCCAGCCGAATTTCATCATGGGAGATTAGTACAATCCACCTATGAATTCTATTATCCAAACATGGTGGCCAGACAATTAGGATGCGGCCAACTGCCTCCAAAATTCCTCTTCTCAACAATCATAAAATCAAGGGAAGTACTAACAGAAGGAATGGAAGCCAAGAAGGTCTTTGAATTAGGATGGGAATTACCAATATACGAACCATCTCCATTTGGGCTAATAGATGCTGCTCACCCTCTCTTTGTCTCTTGGTGGCAAGAATGGCACGCTCATATCTTCAATATATCAGTTCATTCTTTATGCAAAAACTTGCAACCCGATTTTGCTTCTGACAGTGAGGTAATTTCACTATACCCATCATTTCTTGTTCTTGAATCCATTTCTTATTTTAACATCTGGTCATGCACAGGATCTTGAGTTTACTCCCCCTGCCAAAGCAATTCAGTACTATCCGGCTGGCCCCAAACCTGCTCTGGGGTTTGATGCTCCAAACTTAAAGGAATTCATGAAAACTTCTGCAACTTTGGATTCAGCACCTCTAAAGGCACTCATGAGAACTCCTGCTACTTTAGCTGCTGCATCTTCCAGAGGAAAAAGCAAAAGGAAAACACCTGAAAGTTTTCTCTTACCCAAGAAACCAAGGACCAAGAAAGCCAGATCATCCCTTAAGGTATGAACCTTTTGTTTTCTTATCAGTTCAACCATCTTATTTAGCAGTAAGCCTGACTACCTCTACACTCACTTCTTCCATTGCAGCCACAAGTCGAAATTCCCATACTGGGTAATACCTCAGCGTCTGCAGAACCAACCCCTGAAGTTTCTACTGAAGATGAAGAAATCCATGATAGCGAAACTTCAGAGACCCATGAAGCTGAAGGTTCAAAGGCTCATAAACCTGATGAGACTATAGGTAACACTGTTCAACCAATTCTCCTCTCCTTTCTCTTTAACAACATCTATCTCTTATGCTCATTATCATTTACTTTACTGAGAATAGATGAGATCTTAGATGAACTGGCAAGGGAAACTTCTCCTGATCAATCTCTAGACCCGTCTCTTCTGAACCTCCAATCAAGTCCTCCAGCAAGCCAGGGTATAACCCATCCTGATGACCAATCAGCCCAACAGGTAATGCCTTGTCTCATACTATATTTTAGCAAAATTACCCAATCGGCTAACACCTTCTTTTTTCCTCTTTGTCTAGAAGAACATCACTAAACCGACCACCAGTTACTCCTTCTCTATTGAGGACTACATTATTGAGAAAGGTGAAGAGATCACTTCTCATCAAACTTTATCACTGGAGAATCAGGCTCGACTAAAAGAAGTGATTATTCTGCTGAATAAGGATACCATTAGTCTGGTTCAGGATGCAGACCAGATAAAAGACCTCCTTGAACTCATTGATCAAGATATCCCTTCTGCTCTCAAGGCTCCCCTAGAATCTGCAGCCCATCTTGATGATCACTTTGCTATGGTGAGAAGGGCAACCAAGAACATATCTTCGAGGGCCGCTCTACAGAAGGATAGATCTTTGAAAAAACTGGAGATTAAAGATCTTCACTCTCATATCCAGACTACGAGAAATTCCTTGGCAACCTTGGAGCCTGAACTGAAATCCATGGAGGATGAAAAAATCAGACTAGAAGCTCAACTAGCCGAACTGAATGCCAAAATTCAGTCTCACAGGGCCCATATAGCCAATCTGCCAAAGAACATAGAAGCAACTTCACTAAAGATAGCTTCGACCATCAAAGAAGACCAGCAGATCAAAAATAAGTTATCCAGCATCCAGAGTTCCAAAGATGAAGATCAAAAAGTGCTAGATAATGTTAGCCGAATCAGGACCGAGGCCATAGAAGCAATCAATCATCTTCTGAACCAGTAGACATTAGGCTTGTAATAAACTTTAAATGTGATACCCTTTTTTCCTTGATTAAACAACTTTATGTTCACTTATTTTCATTCGTTCGGAAAAAAGCAATTGGCCATTTTCCCTTAAATTACTCGATTAGAATGTAGCCGATTGTCTCCATTCTTCCGATAACCGAACGAATCCAATCCAAATACTGTGAGGGTATAGCCGAACAATGTTGGCTCCAATAAATCATGGAGATATTCAAGCGACGTTCGACTTAACTCAGGCCTGGCCCAGTCCAGTAACGGCCCAGCCGAAAGGGAACAAACCTACTCCGCCGTTCGGGATTCTCGCCCCACAACCCCGTGGAATTCACCACGATCTTTCGCTTCGGCTTATAAATAGACCTTTCCATTGGCCTTCATCACTATCTTTGCCTCAGCGTTCTCACATCCGTCTCTTCCACTTCCTTCATTCGATTCATTCCAGAAGGAAACCCTAACCTCCACCAAAGCAAATGACGAACAGTGGCAACCGTGGCAAGCGTCCTGCCGACAGAGAGGCTGAAGGAAGCAGAGCGTCGCGCTGCCGGCGTCGTGGGTATGATTCGGTTCTTTGCCCCCTTTGCAATCTCCTCGTTCATCTATTAATTCCGATTTCCCCTTCCTCATTCATCAGGATAAGAGTCATCAGCTCCAGCCAATACCATCTCCTTCCTCTAGTGTCGGCAACTCAACCGGGAACTCCATCATCCGGCTCCTCCGGATCTTCCAGCTCCTCAAGCTCTTACCATTCCAACCCTTGGGGTTCGGCAGAGCCAGCAGATGCACACCATCCATACTCTCACGAGGAGGCGCTCAAGTTCCGCCAGGAGAGGGACGAAGCCCGGGAGGAGCTAGGCGACGTATCCAAGAAGTTCGGCATCGATCAAGCCGAATGGGAGGATCAGCGGAAACAATTCTGCGACGCCATCACCGGTTTGATATCCTCACTTAGTTTTATCATCCTGACTTCCTTTGCTTGCCGACCCATTTCTTCTTTCATGCCCAGCTCTTTCCGCGGAGAATGACCGCTTGAAGATGGCGGCGAACAAGATTGCCGACAAGGTGAATGCTCAGGGGGAGACATCCGAGGCACGCCTTGATGCTGTGGACGGCCGCATTGATCAGGCCGTCATCCAAGGTGTGCACCTCGGCGCTTCTCTCGGGCTGGCGGCAATGACCTCCCAAACCAACGAGGACTACTCCTCCCAGCCAGTTGGCTTCGTTGGAGGACGCCCGGACGAAGTCGACGACATCGATGAGCGTCTGGAGGCCTACGACGATCATGCTGCTGCCCTTGCCGAAATCACAAACCCCCAATCCGTCCTCAACAAGTTATTTGAGGAGTAGTTTGTATTAGGATGAACTTTATAAACAATCTCGTCTTTTGGAATAATATTTACTTCTTTGATTCTTTTTGGTAAAATTCCACTTGCGACTGTCAGAAAAAATGCTGAAAACAACCCAGTTTCAGACAAACATTTTTTGTGCTAGAGGCGATGCAAACTGCATCGGCTATTTTGTGCTAAAGGCGATATGAATGATATCGGCTATTCTCAGTCTTGTATCTGATTTTTAGGCTAAAGGCAATTTTTTCCTTGTCGTTTTTCTGATCTACATTCACGAACCAACCTCAACACTGGGATAGTATTTCTTAATAAATCTTCCATTGATAGCTCTGGTAAACTCTTCCCCAAATAAAGTCTTCAATATGTATGCATTGCCAGGTACACACTCTACTATTCGAAAAGGACCTTCCCAATTTGGAGACCATTTGCCGAATGCTCTATCCTTTGTTCCAACCAGCAATACAGTTTTCCACACCAAATCTCCTTTTGCGAATTGCTTCAGCCTAACCCTTTTGTTATAATACTTGGCGACGCGTAATTTATTTTTCTCAATATTTTCTAATGCCTTAAGACGAATCAAATGTAAATCTTCCAATTCATCCATCATCAGATTCTTATAGTTTTCTTCTGCTAATTCTTTTTGTAAAATAACTCGCCTTGATCCTGACCGCAGTTCCCATGGTAACACAGCATGATGTCCATAAACCAGTTCATAGGGAGATGTTTGAGTGGACCCATGACAAGCCATTCGGTAAGCCCACAATGCTTCATTAAGAACCAAGTGCCATTTCCTTGGTTTTTCATCAATCTTCTTCTGGATAATTTTAATCATAATCTTATTTGATGCTTCTGCCTGACCATTAGCTTGTGCATAATAGGGAGAAGAATTATACAACTTAATCCCCATACTTTTGGCAAAGTCACAGAATTCTGAAGAAGTAAATTGAGTTCCTTGATCAGTTGTTATAGTCTGAGGAATCCCAAATCTGCAAACTATATGTTCCTTAACAAAACTGATCATATTCTCGGACGTTACCTTCTTCAAAGGGATAGCTTCAACCCACTTGGTAAAATAATCCGTGGCCAAGAGTACAAATTTGTGTCCCTTACTAGAAGGAGGATTGATCTGACCAATTAAATCTATACCCCATCCTCTGAACGGCCAAGGCTTGATTATAGGATTCATAGCAGACGCTGGAACCTTTTGAATATTGCCGAATTTCTGACAATTGTGACACCCTTTGTAATATTCAAAACAATCTTCCAACATAGTTGGCCAAAAATAACCAGTTCTCCTAATTATCCACTTCATCCGATAAGCTGACTGATGTGCACCACACAATCCTTCGTGAACCTCATACATCACTTTCTTGGCTTCTTCTTGACTTAAGCATTTGAGCAATACTCCATCGATGGACTTGTAATATAACTGATCATCAAGAAACACAAATTTGAGAGCTTTGTACCTGAGTTTTCGGGAAACCTTTTGAGATGGATTTTTCAGATAATTGGTAACTTCGTATCTCCAATCACCATCTACTTGATCAGTATTTAAAACATCTTCTTCTATAGCAAAAATCTCCCGATTCTCTCGATATCCAGAAGTAGCTTGAGCTAACTTATTTGCTTCTTCATTGCACTCTCTAGGGACATGATGCAAGGTTACTACCAGAAAATTCTTCAAAAGTTCTCTACATTCCTCATAATATTCTCTTAACACATTGTTCTTGCACTCATACTGACCATTCAATTGATTAATCACCAACTCAAAATCCCCAAAGATTTCGACAGCAGCGGCCTTTACTTCTATAAGAAGCCGAAGCCCTCTAATCAATGCTTCATACTCTGCCTGATTATTAGTAACATGAAATTCAATAGGAACCGCGTATTCAAAAGTCTTTCCTTGTGGGGAAATCAAGAGAATACCAGCACCACCACCTTTGTTACAAGATGATCCATCGAAGAACAAAGCCCAAGGCACAATGCTTACCACTTCAACAGAAAGATCCCGATGTTGGGTAATAAAATTGGCAATAATTTGACCCTTTACCGCCTTTGCCGATTCATATCTTAAATTAAATTCCGACAACGCTAAAATCCATTTGCCAATTCTTCCATTCAAAATCGGCATTGATAACATATGCTTGATTACATCAAAACTAGAAACCACCACGCATTCGGAATTCAACAAATAGTGCCGAGATTTGGTACATGAGTAATATACACATAAGCAAAGTTTTTCTGCAGCCGAATACCTTGTTTCCGGGTCTAACAACTTTCGGCTAAGATAAGCTATGACTCTTTCTTTTCCTTCAAACTCTTGCATAAGGGCCGATCCTATCGTTAGGCTATCGGCCGCCACATACAACTTAAAAGGCTTGTCAAGTTGTGGAGGTACCAGCACAGGTGGTGCTTTCATATATTGTTTGATCTCATCAAAAGCCTTTTGTTGTATGTCACCCCATACAAATTTTTGATCTTTTTTGAGCTTCAATAAAGGGGAAAAGGGTAAAACTCTTTCTAAAAGATTGGATATGAATCTTCTTACAAAGTTGATTTTGCCTAACAATGATTGCAATTCTGTGAGATTAGTTGGCGGCACAACTTTGTCTATTGCTTCCATGCTCTTCTTACCAACTTCAATTCCTCCTTTATGAACTAAAAATCCCAAAAACTCACCAGCCGAAACTCCAAAGGCACATTTGTTTGGATTCATCTTCAAGCCATGCTTTCTTGTGCACTCCAGAGTCTTTCTTAAATCGGCTAAATGTCTTTCATGATTTCTAGACTTGACTACTACATCATCGATGTAGATTTCTACAATCTTGCCGATCAGCTCGTGAAAAATATAATTCATAGCTCTTTGATAAGTTGCACCGGCATTCTTTAACCCAAACGTCATGACTATCCACTCGAACAAACCAATATGACCAGGACATCTGAAAGCTGTTTTCGAAATATCTTCTATTGCCATAAAAATTTGATTATAGCCAGCATTACCATCCATAAAACTAATGACCTCATAACCTGCTGCTGCATCTACCAGCAAATCGGCAACTGGCATTGGGTAACCATCCATGGGAGTTGCCTTATTAAGATTTCTGAAATCTATACAAACTCTCATTTTTCCATTTTTCTTGTATATCGGTACTATATTTGAAATCCACTCTGCATACTTGCATGGCCGAATGAAGTTTGCTTCTATTAATCTTTCAACTTCCTTCTTTACATCGGCTAATACCTCCTCTTTGTATATCTTCCGTGGAGGTTGTTTGTAAGGACGAAATCCAGGTTTAATGGGTAATCGATGCTCAACAATGGAACGATCCAATCCAGGCATTTCCGTATAATCCCAAGCAAAACAATCTTTAAACTCTTTCAACAGGTTTATCAACTTTGATTTATATTCTGGGTCTAACTTTGCACTAATATACATCGGTCTTGGCTTAGAATCATCACCAACATCAATTTCTTCCAATTTATCAGCCGACATAAAACCACGTCCCAACTTTCCTTTGTTGCCATCGACAGGATTTCCCATTAAAAATTACTATGAGAGCCGACTGCTTGGATCGGCTGTTGGTCCTCGCTGAAAACATTCACAGGACCTTCTTTCCACACTTTTCCGGAGAAACAATCAACGCCTTCATATTCCCAATAGGTAGACTCTGTAGCAGCAACACTTACCGAATCATCAGCATGTACAATTTCAACATCATCTCCAATCCATTGAATGAGAATTTGATGCATGGTTGAAGGAATGCAGCAATTAGCATGGATCCAATCTTTGCCCAAGAGTAGACTATATGCCCCCTTGCCATCAATGACAAAAAAGGTAGTAATCAGAGTTTTCGATCCAATGGTCAACTCGACATGGATAGCACCTCGGGTATCGGAAGGATTGCCAGCAAAGTCTCTGAGCACCATGTCAGTTTTCAACAATTCTTCATTAGTCATCCCAAGTTTCCTGAAGGTAGTATAAGGCATGATATTGATAGCAGCCCCTCCATCGACAAACATCTTAGTTAAAGGCTTGCCATTGACATATCCCTTTAAATAGAGTGGTCTCAAGTGACGATTCTTGATTGGTTTATCAAAAACAGCCTGCTGTGTTAATACAAGCTGAGCCATCAAATCCTGACATTCATTTTCATCAAAATCAGAGTACACCTCTTCTTGGACATCTTGGCTTTCGGGAGCTATAAACTCTGATGGGAGGAAGAAAGCCATGCAAGCATTAGCCGAAGGACCACATCCATCAGGCTTCTTTTTAGGACGCCATATTTGCTTTGTTTCGGCAACTTCCAATTCTAGCTCCCTATTCCTCAACCGTTGCACTCTTCTTTTCTGACTTTTCCTCAGGCCTAGAGGACACCACTGTCCTTTTTGCCATACGTATTTATAGAAGTCAACTTCCTCATCATGCACTCTATTATGAATCCAACCCGAACCTGCAACTCTTTTCCTTTGCTGATTCTCAAAGCCACCTATCTTTAAGCGCCGATCATCTTCAGGAACCTTTGTTCCAAGTCTTTCACAGACGGGACGGCGGTTGACTCGAGATTGCCTATACTCGGAGTACTGAACACTACACTCCGGACAATTATTTCTTGCAGGCAACCTCAAACCTTCATTCCAACAATGCCTAAAGAACGAACAACCCCAATGAGACTGCTCCTGTTCTGTCATATATTTTTCTTGCTCCCTTCGGTATACTTCTTCCTCAAACCTCCGGCGTTCTCCCATAAACCATTGCTTCTTACAGTATTCCTTCTCTTGTTCCCTCTACCACTTGTTTAGCAAAATACGTGACGTAACTCTGGGTTCGGAAGTTTGACCTTTTTCGGTTCGGCTATTCTGAAACCGAATTCGTTGCTGCAGCTCTTTACTGGTGACTTGCCGATCCGGGTCAACAGCACCACTTTCCTTTGCTCTATCAGAAGTCAACACCTTCACCTTGCCTTTACCCTTGAGATCATTGGCTGAGACCATATTCACAGAGAAAGAAATCATATTTTGTGGAAAAGGCTAATCATCAATTTTCATCTTACCATCAAACCTCAAATGTCCCTCTTGGATAGCTTTCTGGATTCGTATTCTGAATACTCGGCAATCATTAATAGAATGAGAATTAGTGTTATGGAAACCACAATACTTTTTGTCTTTCACTCCTTCAGGACGTAGCATAGGATGTCCTTCTGGTAGCTTGATGCGCCCTTCCTTTATCAACAATGCAAAAAGTCTATCTGCCTTAGTAACATCAAAATCATAGGTCCCCTTTTGTTGCTTCAACCAACGTTGACTAACTTGAGTGGGTTCCTTTGCCCAATTTAACTCAGCTGCAGCTATCTCATCTTCATCAATATACTCAGTCGCTTCATCCAGAAAACCTTGATACACCTCATTAGTGGCATTGTTCTTCTGAAAGCGATTATCTCTCCTAAATCCTTGGGCTTGGTTACTTATAGCCGCTAAACGCTGTGCAAGTTGGCCAAGATCATCAAACTCCAAACCGAACAACTTCTCCCTGATATTCGGTAACATTCCTGCTATAGCTATTCCAGGTAGTTGATCATCTGGTAAATTTAAAGAATAACACATATTCTTGGTCTCCCTAAATCTGCGAAGATATTCCAATGGTGTCTCATTTGTTCTCATCCTCAGACTCATGAGATCAACTAACTTCTTCTCATTAGTACCCGTATAGAAATATGAATGAAACTTCTGTTCTAGTTCTGCCCACGTACCAATGGAATGAGCTGGTAGAGACGTGAACCATGTGAAAGCTGGTCCTGTAAGAGACAAAGGAAAATATCGAATTCTCCAAGCTTCATCTGAAGCAGCTTCTCCAAGCTGCATTAAGTATCGACTGACGTGCTCTATGGTACTAGTATCATCTTGACCAGAAAACTTAGTTAAATCTGTCAGAGGCTTCACCCTTGGAGGTAACGCCACTCTGTTGTACCATTCTAGATAAGGAGACTTGTATGAATAGGATTGATTCTTTGGCTTCAAGCCGAACTGATTTTGCATCATATCGGCCATCCTGTGCATCAAAACATCAATGCTTGGATCCTGATTTCCTTGTACTTGCACTCCAGAAGGCAATCCTGAAACACTTCTATACCCTGGATTTGGCATAGCATTGATAGCACTGTAATCAGTAAATTCTTGATACCCATCACCATACATATTCTTTTGTAATCTGTTTGATATTGGAGAAACTCTATAAGCCGAAGGTGGCACTTCCCCTGTGGTACCAAATGTCACCTGGCCATAGGTGGGATGTGATTGCTTTTCAGTATGAGTCAATCCACCTATATTTGAAGGCGACGCTACTTCTTTTCCAACAGGCCTCTCTTGATGCTTTGGAACATTGAAAAGCGTCGGCCCATTGAGTGGTCCAACATTTTCTTCGAAGTATTTATCAACCATTGGGCCAAAAGTACTGATCATGATTGCCCAAAAGGTATTCAGAAAAGCTGTGTGATGGTTTGTCATGGTTTCTCCCATGGCTTTATAGATCAGGGCTGCCATCTTCTGAGCATCTTCCTCTTCAGTGTAATCAGTTTGATGCGGAAGAAGAACCCTTGGCATTGACTGCTTTTGAAACACTTTATTGCTCTTGTTTTTGGAAAAAGACATCAAACACTTCCGTTGGTATTGCTCACATGCTTGTAGCACTAAATCCTTGTAATTATCTGGCAATTCTGCCATGCTTACGTCCAGAACATGATCATTGTTGATCTCAGATGCCATCTTGAACTAGCAGACTGTCCCACCGGGCGTGCCAAAAAGTGTGTTGACACAAAATGTGACGTACTGTGCCTCACACACAGCAAGCCGAAAAGCGTGGCTTCAATTGGGTTCCCGGGTGTTTCGTGATCCGGAAGCGTGCCAGTCAGTTTGACCTGAAAACTAACAAGGGATAAAACAATTAAATGTCAAACCGGAACATGTCGGGTAATACCGGACAGTTCCACATGTACGGCCCTGAAGCCACTTACAACGACATACGGCTATAGAGAGCTGTCTGCCAACAAATTCATAAACCATTCAGCTAATCGTAAGGTAAATGCACGTAAAAACCTAATTGCCGAATGCATGTGCATGGGAAGACACATTTGAACAAGTGAAATTAATTATGAGTTAATGCATAACCAAGCTCGGCAATCCAACCGAATTGGGATCCATGAAGAAGGAACGTACAAATAAAAGCGATTAAACTAAACTAAAACCTGCATCTGCCGCACGATACCTAGTTTCGTTAAAGCTTAAACGTGATTAACATGCATGAACCCGCAACATGTGACAATCTAGATTAAGACAATTCGGCCACTATGAGCATGTTATCTATTTTGCAAGGGTAATATAAGAATAGACAATGATCGTTGAAGCACGAGTAAAACCACAAGAGAAAGAAGTCCGAACAATATCAATCTAGATTGGGCAGAAGTGTGTTACAAATATATAAGAGGTTTAAAACATGCAACACTGGATAACTTAATGAATCTATTTAGATTTGCCATATCTAATATAGAGCCGATAACTATCTCGCCTTCACTAAGCATATGAGTAAACGCCTGCCGCACGGTATCTACTCATAAACGAAGCATAAGCAAAGACTTCTTGATTGTCAAGCAAAGATCCGCCGCACGACCATTGAAAACAAACAAGACTGCTTGCACCATGTCTAAATCCACTGCATGATACTAAACATGATAACAAGGTTGTCGGAACTTATGGAGGTCAATGGATCGATGATTCCTCTCGAAGAACTCGACGACACGACAAGAGGACTCGAAAGTTGGCACGGGGCCGGTTGTATTGATTTGGTTGTGAACACTTCTTACAATGGTCGAGGGTCAACATTTATACCCTAGACAAAATGTGAGTCCTAAAGGACTACGATTTACAAAGGAACTTCTAAACAAACTTGGAAACTTACGATTCCTTACCCTAAACTTATAGATTCCTTTATTAATACAACTCTCATCTTTCCGATTGGTCTTGCCTGCCATCTTCTGTTTTCCCGAATGGAGTTACCGCCTTCCAGAATAACCGACCGCACAAGCATTTAGCCGACCGCTTGCGTTGTTTGCCGAACACCCTTCTTCCCGCATGTGGGTCTACCTGTCATCTTCCAGAATTGACCAAAATCCAGTGTTAACACAACCCAATGACCATCACTTTGGCCAATGTTTATATGTTGACCGGTCTTAGAATAACAGGCTCAATGCAACCTTATGACTTCTTAAGTGCCAGATCCAAGAAATTAGCTAAAATATCAGACTGCACAGGATGGGCAAGCTACATTCTAAACCATATTGGAGAGGATCAACTGTTAGCGAATGAGAATATGTGGCTTTGCTAAACATGTGGTTAGAAAGATTAATCTTCTGTGGTTATCTGGTGGTCCGACTTACAATCATAAACTCATGGCAGAGCATCTGGCAGTAGGTGTTGAAATTCCTCTTGGAAAGTATCTGTTAGGATCAGCTAACCATTTGATGCATTAGGTGGCCGCTCAGCTGCTAAAGAATGAAGCAGTACACACCATCAACGGCCCTTGGTGGCTAATACAAATGTGATTAAATTATTATATGTATAAGATCGTAAGGCCAAATCTCTAGAATTTGAGCTTTCCCTCCTCCAACTTTGATGAGGGATACAGAGGTGAAGAAGAAGGAACCCATCAGTGCATGAACTATGGTGAAGCTGCATCAGCTATAACAATAGTTATCGATATTGGCCATCTCTTCAAGAAGTTTTATAGATGGTTTGATGCAGATATTCTGACTTGGCTACCCTATGATGATGATGAGAACAATGAGTTGGTCTTCCCATTCAAATTTTGATTTGAATCAGGCTGCTCAGATGAAACAGCAGCAACAATCTTCAATTCCTTCATCAAACCTTGCATCCTCCTAGCCAAATTTTGTCATGGCCACGGCAAAATGTCTATAGGTTCCTTCCTTCCAGGCAACCTCCCAACTTATGAGTTTTACAACCCTTCTTTTGTAGCTCATCAGTTTGGTCTTGGTCAACTGTCTCCTCAACTATTATTCAAGAATACACTGAAGCTAAGAGAAGGTATCAGTGAAGTAATGGAAGCCTCCAAAGTCTTTCAACTAGGATCAGATCTTCCTTTCTTTTGCTTGCATGACTAGACAAGAGTTAACTTCTCTTCCAACCTTTTTGACTCCGGGTGGCAAGAATGGCACTCCTATCTCTTCTGTGGGTTAGTCCATCCTAGATGCATAGCTCTGGATGGAGATTTTGCTTCCGATAGTGAGGTAACTTATCATTCCTTTTTTTAGAAAAAAAAATATTCGATGAATTCCCCCCTGCCAATTGTTCTAATAGACCTCTTCAGGACACCAAATTCAATCCCCCAAGCTTGGACAGGAAGGGGCATCCTATAGATTATCATCCACCATGCCTAGCCTTAAGAATAGGATCAACTGCACCTCCACTAAAGAAGTTAATGAAAACTCATGCTGCCTCTATAATTGTAACGTATCAATCTTTAAAACGCAAGGCGGCCCAAGGGACAACCCAGAAAACCATTACTAATCTATCTCAATTCTGATCGCACATGGTAGGTGTTTGAACTCGTGTTCTATTAAGAGATAGGTTCATTGATCGTCAGTATCCGATATGACTCCACTATCAATGCTGCATCAGCTGACTTGGCCTGCTGTTAGCATGTCACATTGGATGTTGTCGGTTAATAGATCTATCTATTAAGAAGAACATGGCCTCAAGCCACCCCTATGTCTCCATTGGCTATTTAGCCAATGGCTTGAGCTTCCACATGCTTAACATGCTTTCATGATTCCTTTGTGATATAAGTAGATCTATCGACCATTGGTCTATGATCTAGAGTCATGCTGTCAATGCTACATCAGACGACTCGACCTGTTGATGGTACAATAGATTGAATCTAATTGTTTGTAGATTTATTTGTATCTAATGGATGAGTGATCGTATGCCGTGCGACACGATCACTAGAATCAACTATTTTAGCTGATAGCCCACTTGTTTTTGTCCTTTTTAAAAGCTATTATGCCTCCTACATGTATGCTTACACGTGTACCCTTACATCTTTTAGCCTGTTAAAACAAAACTTGAGCAAACATCAAATTCAACCCATGGCACTATCGCTCTGACCCCACAGCACTACTGAGCTGCGGCACTATCGGGCCAAAACAGCAGCACCGCCGCACCTGCAGACAACTTTGAGTCACAATTCAAAATCTATGAATGGAAACTTAGATCAGAGAATTTACTAAGGTTCCTGTAGGTATGTTGTTCACAGATCGATAGCAGAAAGTAGTAGCACTAGTGTATACAATTAGATCGACCTCAAACCCTAAAAATCACCTCAACAACAATATGAAATGCAATGAAGTAAATCAAGCACAAGGTGACACAAGTGTTTATGCCATGCATAACATTAACTCAGGCCATCTTCTCATGTTGGGCAAGGTCACTAGGCTGTCTAGCCCCGATGTCACGCATGTGGCCACGCGCGCATGTGGCCACGCTGGTCGGTTGCTACTGCCGCAGCTTGGCCATGGTGGGCACACCGTTAGCCACCAACCATGAGCCGTTGTGCCTACTGCTCACCTGCATCTGCCATCTTGCCACCGTGCCACGCTACCGCCATGGCTGTCGCATCGCCACTGCTGTGCGCACCACCCTCATCAGGTCCCGCTGCTTCATCATTGTCCCACTCGTGGTGCTGCAGCAACACATGGTTGAGCCTATAACTGTAGCAACACGCATGTTCTACCCTGGTGCCGCGTTGTCCAGTAGTACTGCTGCAACACCCAAACACATGTGTGTCCTTGTTAGCAACCAGCCACTCCCCGAGGCGACATAGAGTTTCCATGCATTGCTGGCCTCGCTCTGTGCCACATGTGCAGCCAGTTACCATCTCGCCCTTGTGATCTTCCATTAAATGGAAACCACCAGCGCCGAGCCATCATCACCATTGAAGGCGGGCAGATGAGGTTGTGTCACGTCAAAGCTAATCCTGCAGCACCCATTCAATCTCTATACAATTACTTGTGCTAGATGTCAATTAAGGAACCTAGCTATGCACCAAGTCCACGTACGGTCCTAACCGAGCCCTATCAAGCTCCAATTTTGGAGTTTTCCCTCTGTTGTGCCATTAAGGTCGAGCTCGGCCGTGGATGAGGGCAGTCACCTAGTGCACCACTCCACACCAATCCACCTGCCTCACGAGCTTCACCTTCACCTCCACTTCACCATGCACGCCTCGCTTGCACCTCTAACACCTTGTTGTAGGTGCTAACATAGCTATGCCATCTTGGAGTGCTACCGCACCCCTCCGATCACGTGCAACCAGCCCTTATCCACTGACCGTTCCCTCAACCATCACCATAGCCATGGCAGGGGTAAGCTGGGGTTGCTCACATGCTAGCCAATAGCTACACGATGGTCTAGGATGGCCGGTACGGCTGCACCACCATCGCACGTGGCCACTCGCCGTGGCCACCGCTCCCACAAGCTCCGCTACTCCCGTAACTTCATCAGGTGTAGGTGCTAGTACCTTAGATGCAGGTCGTCCTGCTAGTGGGGCCGCTGCGTGCCTTAGTTGGCCGGTGTGGCTATCCATTGCCGTGCCTGCCATGTCAGCGCATGCAGGGGTGGCCAAGGACCTGGCCGTGGTAAAAGAGGATAGTTGCGAGGTCCTTTTTGCATAACCTCTCTCTCAGGGAATAGTGCTGCAGACCCTAGGTTGATTTGTATGTAGCGTGGGCATGTTTTTGCAA